>NC_041351.1:29116400-29168900 GCF_004354835.1 Perca flavescens
GATAGATTCATTCATACGGGCTTCAAAGACTGGAAACATTTTTCTGAGGGTTGTGGCAAACATGAAGCCAACAGGGCGCATGCTGCAGCGCTGGGGAAAATGGATGGTTTCAAGCAAAGTCACCAGCCAGGACGGGGAAATATTATTAACCAGCTGAACAACGATGCCAGCGACAAGTCCTTCATTGAAAGACATAGACAGCACATCATGATGGTAATAGATCTCGTCCTGTTCTGTGCAAAACAAGAAATCCCATTGCGTGGGCATCGCGAAAACCCAGATGCGTTAAACAAGAGTAACTTTTTGGAACTACTTGATCTGGTTTCCAAATATGACCCAGAAATAAAAAGGCGACTGGATGAATTACCCAAGAATGGTAAACTACTGCACCACACTATACAAAATGAGATACTGGAAATCAAAGCATCACTCATTGTCAAAAAAATAAAGGCAGATTTGCATGATGAGTTGGACACATATTATGCGATTTTAGCAGATGAGTGCAAAGACTTGTCAAAAAGAGAGCTAGTGGCAGTATGCGTGAGATACCTGCACAACGGCACATTGAAAGAACGGGCTTGTGGAAACGGACAACATGACTGCAGAGGCAATATCTGCTAAGATTTTGAAAGTGCTGGAGCCATTGCAGCTGGACCCGGGGCTGTGCGTCGGATTTGGGTTTGACGGCGCATCAGTCATGTCGGGGAACAGAGGAGGGGTACATGTGATACTGAAGAAGACGTTTCCCCACGCTTTATATGTGCATTGTAACTCACATAGACTTAACCTTGTCCTGTGCACAGCAGCTAAAGTGTCTCCTGGCATTTCAACGTTTTTTGATATTATAAACAGCTTGCATAACTTTATGACTGGGGCGCACAGACATGCCAAATTTCTCGAAATTCAAAAGCAGATGCGACCAGGGCAAAAAACACTGGAGCTGGAGAGATCCTGTGATGTGAGGTGGAGCTCATGGTCAAATACAGTCAGTAAGGTGTTGACGCTCCTGGTACCTATTTTGGAGACCCTCGCCACATTCTCCGAAAGTTCTGGCCAAACAAAACTTGAAGCTGACTCCCTACTGCACCAAATGCAAACGAAAAAGTTTTTGTTTCTGCTTGTCACATTCAACCAGTTATTTGAAGTCAGCGACTACGCCACTAAGGGCTTGCAATCTTCCACACTATCAGTTACAGATTGTATTGATCTGATTGAAGGGCTCAAGGACAGCTACACACAATTCAGGAATGAAAATTATGCATTTGATAAAGTAATGGCACTGACAGATGAGCTGATGAATAAACATGAGATTGTGCGCTGGGATATCAGTGGATCACGCAAGAGGAAGTTGCCGGCCAGGTTAGACAATACGCACGTTGATTCTACTCTGGGCAAATCGTCACCTGTACAACAAAACTCGGACCTACAGAAATTATGGAACGACATGCTGGACAAGCAGATGATGGAGCTGAACACTTGTTTCAAGCATATATGCACATAAGCACATACGGCTTTATGAGAGCCGCTGCTGCCTGCTTGCCACGGTCAGACACCTTTGGTGACAAGGTTCTCATCCGGCTCGCCTGCATGCACTTTTCCATTCCCGTGGAAGACGCAGAGCACACTGTGTTTGTGCAGCAGCTTAAAAGAAAGGCAAAGGCCAACAATACCACAAACGAGAAAAAAGAAACACTCGTAGAAGTGCTCGACGCATGCCCCCGTGATATTTTCCCCAACATAAACCGTCTCCTGCGGGCCCTCCTCACATTGCCCATGACGACATGTACTGTGGAGAGACTCTTTTCAGCTGTCAATCGGATAAAAACAGGCACCAGGTCAACAATGTTGACAGATAGACTGAACTCTTTGTCCCTGCTTTCATTTGAAAGGGAATTGACTGATTCACTGGAATATCAAGACATTCTTGCTGTGTTCAGCAAGAAACCCCGCCATCTCATGCTGTAACAAGCCCCAAGTCCAAGCAAGTTTGAATTGACTTGTGTGCATGTGTGGTTATTTATCAGCTATCTCAATTGTTATGCTGTAGTTTATATGGTTCGATATGTTAGTCATTTAATCATTCTGAAGAAATAGGCCTAAGCTACAGGAGAAATATTTTTTGATCGTTAGGGGACATGAGACCATTGTCGACGCATATGCAGGACGCAAAAAACGATAATTACTGTTGCACTAGAATGCACATCTTACCGTGCCAACGTTGCAATAAAGGTTGCCTAAATGCCATGTAAATTTGCTGTCAGCTTACTAATTGATTGCGCGTTTAGTGTAGATTTGGACTTTCATACGTTTTATTCCACTTTTTTTAAATGGCGAAGTGCACCTCGTTCACCTGTTTGGAGCTGACTGGTGAATGTGACACTAGTATAGGCCTTGCTGGATACACCGTGACTCTGTTTGTGGATCTACTGATCGCTGTGGATTACTTTTTTCATGTCATTGGATTACGGCAAAATACTGATCTTTTTTCTTAACGTGTCTTAACGTTTTATGGTGTGATTGTGCTTGGTTTCTGCGTTTGGAGAGGCAACAGACTGGAGGTCCAACACTGATTCTTCACTGTTACATGTTAGTTGAATTTAAGTGTCGGGGCATTCCGCCACCGTCTGTCTGTTGTGCTCCAAGACAGCCGTGCAGCGATTGGATTTCATAAGGGCGAATTGTTAAATTGTTACAATGTAATTTATAATCTGCTTTAAAAAATAAACATATGTTTATTTAGCATGTTTGTTTTGTCCATATGTGCTCGTGCTGTGTTCCCCAGGTCTCAGCTGCTACAATGAGTTTTTTTGTTGCCTCCCCTGGCTCGAATGTCAAACTCCGCTGTTGACATTCATGTTCAATGCTGCTGTTATTTCATGTCGATACAGTTCTTCTGTCATTCTGAATTTATAAGAAACAGTTAAAACTATTTTGGACAGTTCCCTGCCCGCCGTTGTGGGTATTAAATAAATGGAGAGAGAAACAGACCCTCCAAAGATATAATTCCGTTTCAGTCTTTTTGTGTATTGAACGTTCAAAAGAGATAAATGAAGTTAGGCTTACTGCCAAGGTTTATGTATTTGTCCGCTTCCGCACTGAACTGAGGACAGCGACACAAGAGCCACACAGGTAGGCAGTAGGCTACTGTTTTTTTGTGGTTTATTTTAACTGGCCCATCCAGTTTTCTGGAGGCCCACCTACAATCAAAATCCTGGCGCCGCTAGTGTTCGGAGGACGCTGATTTTGGACCGGAGAGGACGACAGCGTGTTTCCCTGCTGAGGAGGACTTTGCTGTAGCTGGTGACTGGTTTTGGTTTTTGTGTTTGAGTTGTGTTTCTTGGACTAACCGCTAACTGTAAGTTGGATTTCTGTGTGTTTGCTTCACTGAAGATAACGTCCTGCTGACTGCTGCACGTCCACATGACCTCGCAATTTTCATTTCTTTTTTCTCTGTGTGTGTGTGTGTGTGTGTGTGCGTGTGTGTGTGTGTGTGTGGGTAGGTTTGTGTTAACACAGTGGTTTAACAGGGTTTGAGTAAGTTTTACATTGAAACTGCTGTAAGGAGGAATCATTTTGTGGAGCTGGAGTGCTTTAAGTGGAAACTGATAGAGAAACTGGTAAAGGGGTAGTTGTGTGTAATGTCATTTGAAGAAATATTGCAGTTAGCATATTTGAAGGGTGTTATTGGGTTATGTTTTTTTTTTTGTTATTCAATCTAACGGCTAAATGTTATTTAGACATTTAAGTTATTGTTCAGTAAGCAGTACCTTTTTTGTTAAAGAGTTGTCTGGGGTCAGTTATTCCAATACAGCACAATAGATTTGCTGGCTGAAAGTAGGGTGGTATATGACTAATCCAAAATAGGTAAACCTTCGTGGTAGCTACCTTAATGAAATTAACCCAAACACTTCATCATTCCAGTCTAAAGTTACTTATTACAGCTTGGGCATTTCACTTGACAATGCAAGTTTGTCAAGTCAAATATCCTATATGGCTTTAATAGAAAAATGTATTTTGAAGCATCGTGATGCATTGTGACGCATCAAGATATCGAATCGCTGACCTGATAATCGTAATCGAATTGGGAGATCAGTGAAGATTCACACCTCTAATGTATACTGTATTCAATCTGACCTGAAGCCATTTTGACTGAATTTTGTCCAAACAGCTTTTTTTTAAGAATTACATGCGTCATATGTAAATGCTGTCGTATGAACTGTGAACTAATGAAAAGACCACAGTGCACTCTCAAATGTGATGTGTGTATTTGCTATCTGTATGTTTGTGCATTTGTGTGTCTGTCCTGTGGAGAATAGTGGATGTAGTGATGTGTGAAGTCCAAAGTTTCTGTTGACATTATAGCAGTACATCGTTACAGCTTCTCCTTCTGCACAGTTGCCTCTGAAAAGCTGCACTACGTGAACAATGACTTCTCTCCGAATTTTACCCTTGTCTTTTGTTAGGCTTAGGGTACGCTATATCCACAATGTTCCACTTTTGGGATTGCTCCGGTGCCACGAAAAATTCTGCCGGATGTCGCTGTTTTCGGCCGGATGTCCGTTACCTTTCTCTGTCTCTCTGTTGGCGTTCTAACCTCCGGTGGATTTGTGAGGACTATGGTTAACTGCTCCTCAGATCACTGCAGGGTAAATCCAGACAGCTAGCTAGACTATCTGTCCAATCGGAGTTTTCTGTTGCACGACTAAAACTACTTTTGGACGTACACACGTTCCACCAAAACAAGTTCCTTCCCGAGGCTATTTTGCAGAGGCACCGTGGCTCCGTCCAGAGCTTAGCACCTCCCAAGATGATTCTGATTGGTTTCAAGAAATACCAATAAATCAGAGCACGTTTTTCTCCCATCCCGAAATGCTGTCCTGTCCTGGTGTTTTATGGCAGCCGGCATCTGCAATGTTGAAGATGCTGCCACTTTTCTGACTGTGTTACTGGTGTTAATGGAATAAACACGCTGAAATAATAACATAACAGTGTAAATGTAAAAAATAATGCGTAGAGTCTTATTTGCATATCTGGATAGCATTGTAGGATGTGTTTTTGGAGATGGCACAACTAATTTTTTGGATAAAAGCGTATGGACTTTTCTGGGATAGAAATGAAATAGTTTTTTATTTGTGTTAGTAATAGTGTTTAATTGTATTTCCCCTGATTGCCAAGATATGGTAGAACAATTTTCAAAAGCCAAAATTATTCAGTGTTCATTTTTGGTCTCTGTGTGATTCCAAACATTTCTGTGAGATTCAATTTCCACTCAGTTTTTTATCTTGTCTTTATAGTCCTATAACAAGTCATACTTCATGGGACATTCCTGTCACATACATACCCTGATAGCCCAGGTTGTCCTGAAAACAAATGGCGTCTATAACGTGATTGTGCATCACAGGGTTAAGGTTATACAAGCATTATTACACAAGGAAACCAAGCGACCCAAGGGCCCTGAGGGTTAATGGGTCCAAATTATTATTGTCGGTTAACGGTTGATTGGTTCATTATTAACATCCCTAGTTAGGCTACATTATATTTGAAAGCGTTTGTGTTATTTTGTCAAAACAGTTGACAATCTAAAATAAAATGTGATGGTTTTATATATACAGAGAAAACAATTCCAACTGTATAGGCATCTCCTAGATCTAAAAAGAAAATGGCTGATAATGTTGAGACCTTAATATATTGTCTGATATATAATAAGTAATACAATTAGACAATTCAGATTTTTAATTTGTAGTTGTCCTTTCTTTCTTCCACTTGGTTTCTGGGTTCTACCAGAAATGAGCGGCTTTTGTTAGTTCTGTTTTTTTTTTGTGTGTGTCTAAAACCAGGTTTTAATCTTTTGTTTTGTGCAGCAAAATATAAATATGGCTTTACAAAAGCCCTTAGCTACTAAAGTGGGGAAATACAGAAGCATTCAGCACAAAGGTCACCAAATAGGCGTGTGTATGCAGTCCACCTGAGTGTGATACGTTGTCTCTGCAGTGCTTCACATGCGGGCCTGTGGGACTTTTGTGCAGCCTTGACAAATGCCAGCGACACCAGAGATGTAACACAAGATTGTTCCTTGAGAATCTAGGGCAAGGTTCCTTCTCCACACATGTGTCGGCCAGTGTGTGTTCAGCTTGCCTGGCTGCTTCCAAGTGTACATGCATATATTTATTATGAGTGTGCACGTTTACTGGCTCTGTGATGGGATTTGCCAGCAAATGTGTCGTTTGAGAGGAAACCATTGTGTAAAAGTATGAGTTTGTGTGTGTGTGCGTGTGTTTGGGCCAGGCGTGAATGTGGGCATTATTTGTATTTATTATAAGGATCCCCATTAGCTGACACCTAGACGACCAGCTAGGCTTCCTGGGGTCCAATACAACATTAAATCAAATTTGAATGAATCATTCTTGGTTTTGTGAACGCTTGCTTTCTGTACTTGTGCGCCCGTGTGTTTGTGTGTCCCAGTGAAGCAGATGAAGGCAGGGAGGGGTGTTCTACTGCTGGATCCATTGATTGGTTCCATGCAGACTGAAACTTGACCTTCACAGCAGATGTCTGTAAGGCTGCCAAAGTCATGCACGCACTCACAGACACACACAAAATGGCCCGAGTATACAATTCTACCCTTATTATCTTGCTTACAGTATGTCTGCTTCTCTTTCAGTCTAGGCCTATATGTTTTATCAACTTGTGTTCATCTGTGTGCACGTGTTTCCCTGTGTGACCATGACAGGCTCTTCTAATCTCCATCATGATCCGCAAGGATTATTTGACATTTGAAAGTTGACAAGCTCACATTCCAACACAGTACCTACAATTCACAAATGCCTTGTGATCAGCTAGAAGAGGTAGATGAAGCATGATGGGAAGTGTGCTATTCTCTCCTTCAGTGACAGCTGTCTCTGCACCCTTTTGTCTGATAACACCATCTGCAACAGAGCCAAACATAAAGCGTGCATGGAGATACTTTCTCAGCTTTCCAACACTGCTGCTAGAGCTGCATTAAGGCCAGTGCAGCACAGTGTGTCACCTTTCTGTAGTATTTCACAGCTCTCAGACAGCTTTAGCATGATGGAGAGAGAGAGAGAGAGAGAGAGAGAGAGAGAGAGAGAGAGAGAGAGAGAGAGAGAGAGAGAGAGAGAGAGAGAGAGACAATTTCCAAAATGTCTGCATACTTGTTCTTTATGTTTCAGAAATGAGAACTACCATTAGGTGTAACTAGTGTAGATTCTTTAGACATGTTGGACATGGTGAAGCTTTTTCATGAGTAGAAATAAATGAATCAAGCACATGTTGATGGACAACTGGAAATTTTATTGTAACATTGGTACCACTGTAACTACTGTTAGTGTTACTACTACTACTACTACTACTACTACTACTACACCATTACTGCTGCTACTATCAGCGCTGCTAATATTGGCTATTACTTTATCTTTTTTTTCCTTCTATTGCTGCAACTACTACCTGGTGCTAGAGAGGTAGAATGATTGCTTCTGGCACATTCCACCAGTTAAACAAACAAAAAGCGATATAATATATGAGGGTGGTATATGATCAGGGCGTGGTGGTGTTTTGTGCGTGGCGTGGTTAGATGCGGACGTTCTGTATATTAAGCTCCAGACGCAGCGACCGTGGCTCTGCCAAATAGTCTCAGGAAGGAACTTGTTTTGGTGGAACATTTGCACCTCGTAAAAGAAAATGACACTATTAAATTAAGTTAACTTTTGACACAATACAATAACGTGAGCTATTTCAATTAGCTGGATAGATGGTTAAACTGGTTCATTAGCTCTTACCAGTGTATCGTCGTGTGTGTGTCGTTTGTAAATCTTTACGATCATTCCCCGAAAGAACCAAGCAGGCCGGCCTTGTTGCACGATCCACATTTTCTTCAAAACTTGCCATTTTTCAGCATTTAGCTTGCTAGCTCAAAGTTTGTTGTTTTCCATACCGATGGGATTTTGAGAACAGCAACACAGAGAGCAGAAGGTAAGGGGCAAAGCCAAAGTCAGGCTTTATCCTGGGAATGTACTTCCGTTGATCCAGACTAAGGACTATAGTGAATAAGCCCCTACTCTCCACTCTGACACCACTCATTATAAAGCGTGTAGTGAACACTGATTGCATGCTGTTTGGCACTCTGTTTGAGCTTCCCATCAACATAAAACCTAATCACCTACTTTCTGATTAGCGATTACAGTTAGGGCTGAGCCATAATTCAACATGGTCATTTATTAACTTACAGTGGAATTGAATTATGATGATAGGATATCTTATCATTTTGCAAAATACTCAAGCAAACTGCATTAAACAACATGGTGAGTTGTTGAATATTTGTTAATCACATAAATACTGCGATTTTAAGTGTCGCCGCGGAAGACGGCAGAATTTATAGCATGTCAGTTGAATATCAGTTTGATTATTATCAGTTTGATGATGATTATTATTATTATTATTATTGGATATTCTTGGTAATAGGATTTTCCAAATCTGTTTAAATAAAATGAGGTTGCGGTGAACCCTACATTAGACAGCAGACAGTGAAGTCAGTGCCATGTTTTGTTTCATTATTCACACACACACACACACACACACACACACACACACACACACACACACACACACACACACACACACACACACACACACCCCCACACACACAAGAGTGGAGGGATTTACCAGTGAAGAGAGCGCAGTCTGTTATCTCCACATGATTTTGGACTCAGGACACTGCCTGGCTGCTGCTGGGGAGAACCCTGTACTATTGCGTGTGTGTTTCTTGTGCATGTGTCTACTTGTTATTGGTTGGGTGCAGATGCATCTCTTACCATGTCTCTCAGCTGTGTGAACCAGAGAGGTTTAAAAAACGTTATTGTTGCTGTCCTTGCTGGCAGTCAGTCAGGTTCCAGTCGTTTACCAGATAGAGAGATCCTGTCATCACCATAATACCAGCTTGAAATGACAGCAGTCGCAGCTAATTTACCTTTTCTGTGAGTTGTAAAAAATAAACTTCTGGCTGTTGTCTGTTAAATGCGCTTTTCAAGCTTTTTCAAGATCTTATTTAAAGAAACAATTTTTCGGGATTTTTTGAAAAGGTAGATACTTATGTTGTATTGTGCAAAACAATACAACAGAATTGTGAGTAGATAGAGATACAAGACTGCTGCTGCTGTTGTACATATCAGTCTGTCAATCATGATTCAATTAATACTGAACTCAATGCACATATTGAGACAAATAGTGGTTATGTAACACTCTCACCAAGCATTAGCCTAGTTAGCTAACCATTACAGCATTACCAAAATCTCCAAACTTCAGCCTCATGGAGAAAGAACATTCTAGAACAATGATATTTAAAACTGGAAAGCAAATAACTAACAGACTTTTTGACTCACCAGTGTCTTCAAGAAGAACATGAAGAGGGTTTTGACTTTACAGAACATGAACTCCAAATCTTCACTAACTAACTAAATCCCCAGCGAGCACAATCCTATACAACATGATGAATTGGAGACTGTTTTAAAATGTTACTTTAGCTTCATGGAGTCATGGTGCAGTGAAGACGTAGAATCAATATCTATTAACTTATATCATCAAGCTAGCTCTACACAACATACCATTCTTGTGTATAAGAGTTTGTTGTACAACTTGATTTTAGTGGGTCATTTCGGTGCCACTTGAACCAGGGTTTCCCCGGGGTCTTAAAGAGTCTAAAATTTTAAAATCACAATTTAAGGCCTTAGAAAGTCTTACATTCGCAAAGTAAAGTATAGTGTTCTAGGTCATAAATTATTTTAAACTTCTTAATTTCCTTAAAGGTCGATTTCAACACGTAGCTCTGTTGTCTGTTGTCCCGTAGTGCTGTCAGTGTTGCCTACACCGAGTTATGCTACTGCTAGCTTTCGCACCCAGGCGGCTGAAACGGGGCAGGTTTTAAACATGCTTTTAGCTTCTTAACATGTTGGAGATGTCATTACAAGTGCCTTGCCATGTGAAGTGATTCCTTCAGAGTGAACACAGTGAATATGGCTGCAGTAGATGTGAAAGAAATGCATAAAAGTTGTGATAAAACATACATCTACGTGTTGAATTCGACTAGAATTCTCCTTTAGTCCATGCAACGTTACCTCTGATGCTGCTGCAGCGCTTAACAATGGTTTTGTTTTTATTCCGTGGTGTTGTAGTTCTTTCTTTCACTAGTCCAAATATCATTTTGATGTATTACGACTACAAATGAGAACAACATGCTACTTAAATTGCAGCCAATCAGCTTTCATGTTATGACGCGAGTCTCTTTCGGATTGTACCACAGACATAAAACGGATTTTATTCTTCAGCTATGGGAAGTGGAAGTTTATCGATACTTGGCTTAAAAAAAACGTTTCAGACAATGTTTCAGGACTCTGACATCTGACGTTTTTTTGTTTGTTTGATGTCGTGATATAGGTCTTAAATTTAATTCATAATTGTCTTAAAAAGTCTTAAATTTGACTTTGAGGAACCTGCAGAAACCTTGTGAACGCCTACGCTGCTCTCTGGTGCTCCATAACGGACGTTAAAGGTCCAGTGTGTAACGTGTTTAGTTGTTCATTATCTAAATCTGGGTTGCCCGTTCACCAACTTGTCCTTTTTTATGAATATTTCCCTCCACCATCATTTCCAAGTATTCCTTTTGGCTTGAAATTTTACATTTGCATGAACTGGGGTAGACACTCCATATTCATGCTCCATCTTGAAATCCGTTAGCCAGTAAGGGACATACAGGACATACTGCTCCGCCTTTCACGTTTTCGCTGTCACATGATAAACTCACAGGTGCTGCTAATACTGCTAATGGGTATCGTAGCTTCCCGGCCCCGGTGGCAAGTTTGAAGAAGGAAACGTGGAGGACCACACGTATTCAAAATCCAAATGTCAGGAACAGGAGTCTTCTTCTTCTTCGCCCAGAAAAAGAAAAAGGAGATTGAAAAGAGCAAGAGAGCGGCTTTTTGAAATGTGAAGGCTACCGTAGCTGTAATATGTACTTTGAACTGCGTGGTGCAAGAGAGTTGATTGTGATATATGATCTCAACGCTAGATGGGAGACATTCTCACACATTGGACCTTTAAGAGGCAACAGAACGACACTAGTAAACACTACACTTGGCAGCAGGTAACGTTAGCCTACCTAAACACAGTTAAAATGATGACAGCTTAACAGTCTAACATGGCTGTATTTTACTATCTTATCAAGTAAGTTCAGGCACCGTTTAGACCCCGTTTTAAAAAACCCAAACAGTTCCCAACAATATACATATTTATCAATGACTACTGAATAAAATGACCGATTTATAAAATTATATTGGTAAATCTATAAAATGCATTTATTTAGTAATAATCCATAGTCGTCCTGTTAAAATGACTGGTGGTTGTTGCTTATATAATCCCATTTCTGTTGTGTGTTAGTGTGTATGGGCACATGAGACTGTGTGCATGTAAGTGAAAAATATACAAGTGACGATGTGCGTGTGTGTGCTCCATTTTGCAGGGGTGTGTGTGTGTGTGTGTGTGTGTGTGTGTGTGTGTGTGTGTGTGTGTGTGTGTGTGTGTGTGTGTGTGTGCTCTTTTCGAGCCAGGAAACATGCAATTTGAAACGGTGGGATGGTGGAATTTCTAGCCCACACGCTGTAGCAAGAGACGGAGACACGTGAGCCAGTTGACCTCAAACCATCTCTGAGGGAGAGAGAGGGAGGAGGGGAAAATGGGAGAGGGAGAACGGCACAGTGGTGAAATGCAGACACAGCCAGGAGAAGTGAGTGCGCATTAAACAGAGGAAGAGAGGGGCAGGGGAGAAGGAGAGCCTGTGAACAAATGGTGAAAGACTTGTTTCAAAGAAAAGTGAGGTAGAGAGAGAAATAAACAACAGACAGGAAGAGAGGAAAATCAAGGGCAGACAGAACCCAGAGAGATAAAGAGGAAAAAAAAAAACTATTGGTGACATAACATGTCCCGTAAATGGATTTTCGCTTAACACTACCAGCAATGATGGTTCAGTTCTTTACAGCAAGGCATGAACAGTGGGGCCAGGGTTGGCGGTCGTCTTCCCACAGTGGACACTGACACCAACTGTGTTCACTGCCAGATCAGGCACTTTAAGGAGAGAGGGAGAGACCAAGAAAGAGAGAGAAATAGACGTTTGCTCGGTCTGGTTTCAATTAACACGCTCAACAAACCAAACCGGCCGTGTTTGTCTATTGGCTTTCACACATGAACATGTGAGGGTTGTTGTGCATGCTAGTGACTTCATCTGCACACAGTTTCAGTGTTATTTAATGTTGTGAGGCTTTACTCTGTGTTGGGAGTTTTACTCCGTTCTATTTACTTAGTCAGAATGTAGGACAACATTGGAATACATATGTTGGTATACACATGACAACACATATCACATCATAAAACGCACATACATGTCTTCATGGTGTCCTCGTCTGACAATTTCTTCTGTACCGCTGTGGGGCTCACGCAGTCAGCAAGTAAAGAACTTACTTCTAATTAATAAGTAAAGAGTGAAATGGCAACCAAAAAAAACATCGGTATGGATTTTTGCCGATAACGATGAATCGGTCGACCAAGTGCATGTGGAACAACAGCTAAATGAACAGTACAGATACACTCAGTTCCTGCTGATGGCTGACTTTGATGCCGGCACGTCTGGCTGTAGATGTTTCGAATGTTGACAAATGTTTTTGATACCTTACCTTTTTAAATTGTTGTGTTAGTTTTATGTCTAAAACGGTGTTAATTGTGCTGCTGCCTGACTTGGCCAGGACTCTCTTGAGAAAGAGATTGTTAATGAGTCTTATTCCTAGTTTAAACAAAGATTAAATAACGGCAATAACAGAAAAGTTAATGATCCGTTCGGGAACAGACAATGTCACACCATATATGGCCAAAATCCAGCCGCCATAGTCTCCAACCCGCCTCAAGAAACTTTTCATAGATCAACATACATTTTAATTGTGATGGTGGTTAACAATGAAGACAACATCTCCCATGATCCCACACAACTTCATGACGTCATCAAAAGTCTGTGTTTACGGCAATGGTTTCGAGTGAGAGACCCGTACCAGCAGAAAATTACATATTGTACCTTTTTAAATAGTCAAATTCACATGAAAACCAGGATTTCAGACATCATTTCTAGTGCACTGTAATTTAACCACTTCCTTTTCCTTAACTGCATAATTAGAAGCACCTTTGTCTCTCACTAGTGTACTCTTTACTTTCTAGCATTGTATGTGCCTTGTTTACTTTGTCTTTGTGGAGAAGGAAGCCACAATGTTTAGGTGAATGGGAACATACATTTCGGATAAACAGTTTTACCCCATATGCTCGTTTTCTAAGAAAGTTTTTTTTTCTCGTAAAGAACTGCGACTTGCAGTTCTGCTTTTAAAGGTGCTATAAAGTTTATTACTGCTGCTGTTTGTAGATATTTTCTGAATTTAGATGATCTGAAGTTGGATGATTTCACCAAATATGTAAGATGTCGTCAGTCGTGTGTTAGTGCAATCATAATGCCAGATTGAAGGTTGGGTGAGGTTTTAATTTTGAGACCGACAAGTTACAATAGTTCACTGCAAACACAGAGACAAGCTTTTTCCCTGACACGGCAGAATATGTGTCCTGCTGCGCTGCTGGATCAATGTCAAACACACACACACACACACACACACACACACCGACTTTGTTGATGTTTGCGTCAAATAGTTTTGGGTTGAGTCACAGCTCCTCTGTTTCTCCTGCTCTCTCACTGTGTGATTTTTTATTTTTTTTGTCACCAGCTGTGCAGCTGTCTGTTTAAAGCTGTAGTCCACATTAAAGCAGATGCAACTTTATCTTTAACTAACTATACATAGAAAATGAACATAACGTGTCTTACATAACTGACACTGTTCCTTATAGTAAGGGGAAACCTTAAGTTTCAACAGAACAGTAGACACAGATATATAATGTTTCTTTTTCTTGTTTTTGGACGGCAGAGTTAGTTCTTTGTCCCTTGTTGAAATGTGGACGTTTCTTTCCATGGTTTTGGCTTCGCAGTCCCAACAGTAAACAGGCCTTGTAATAGCAAGACCATTCTTATATTTTTGGGCGCCAGAATAGCACTGTGAGGTTTGAGTCTTTTGTGCCGTGTAATTAAGCTGGAACTAAATTTAAACCAAACTGTGATTAGATTTAACAAGCCAATAAACACAGAGAGCACCGGACCTCCTACACGCCACATACATGCTGTATTCTTAGACGTAGTTACACGTGCGTATGGGTTACTGCAGTTGTACTTGCAGTGAATAGGAGAAAGCACACAACAGATTAACTGCAAAGTGTCAAGGCCACTCTGAAGTGTTGCTGAAAGACTTGTTTGCTTTTGGACACACACACATGCGCGCGCGCAGTGGTCGTAATGATGCAGAATTATGAAATGCTATTTTTCAAGAATTCAGTTGTTGGCCCTGACATGAACCCAGACAAACTCCACTCAGTCCATCTGCTGCTTTCTCTCTCTGCCTCATCTTCCTCATTCACTCTGTCACTGACCAACATGTCTATTATAGGGAAAGTAAGACGGAGGGAGAGCATGAAATAGAGAGGAAGTGAAAATGACAAAAAGAGATGGAAAGAGAGGACATTGAAGTGCAGCAGTGTAGGAGGAGGAAGAAATAAGGGGAGAAGTGTCCGAGAGTGCCAGCAGCGTGTAACAGTGTGTGAGTGATAGCCGAGCAGTGCAAGTCCCACACACCCAGCTCGAGGTCAGCCAGGCTGCTGTGTGTCCTGTCTGCAGACAGAGCCTTGCACTCGGCTCCAGTGCTCTTGTTTCAAAGCTTATGTTGTCATCCGTCAAGCTCCTGTCATCTTTGACTACATGCTGCTAATCATCTTTACAAAAAAAAAAATCCCAATCACTTTAATCACGATGATTTAAATACAGTACGTAAACAAGGAGAGGCCCTAACAGATGTTACTGTGAGTATCAGCGGGCGTAGAAACCAGTGCTGTAACAATTAAGAAAGATGAATCCTCAATTTTTTTTTACAATTCATTAGTTAAGCAAAATTGCAAACATTACCTGGTTCCAGTGTCTCTTCACTGTAAATTGAATACCCCTGCAGTGGAAAAGTTCACTCAGTACCTGTACTGCTGGTCATTAATCACTATTTTTACAATCATTTTATAGACTACCTGACATGTCCCGTAAATAAACAAGACTTTACCCTTAAATCCATTTCAAGATTCTTGGAAATTCCTCAAGGTCTATCACCTTCTCTGCTTTGCCCGCCCAGAGAATTTGGCCAACCCATGAGAGAGAGACATCATGGCTTTCAAACGAGAAAAGTGGCAGTTGGTCAAGGCCACACCCCCACCCTCCACCTTGCCCCTCCCACTCTCCTCCTCAATAGCTTCAGACACAGAAATGGTACATCCTAAGGAAAGCTCAATGTGGGACTGGCTCTAGTGGCTGTAGTTCTGCACCAAAGCTGAATTTCGGGAAAGAGACTTCAGATACAGTATTAGGGGACCACTAAGGTCTATATAAAAGAGACTTCAGATACAGTATTAGGGGACCACTAAGGTCTATATAAAGAGACTTCAGATACAGTATTAGGGGACCACTAAGGTCTATATAAAAGAAACTTCAGATACAGTATTAGGAGACCACTAAGGTCTATATAAAAGAGACTTCAGATACAGTATTAGGGGACCACTAAGGTCTATATAAAAGAGACTTCAGATACAGTATTAGGGGACCACTAAGGTCTATATAAAAGAAACTTCAGATACAGTATTAGGGGACCACTAAGGTCTATATAAAAGCATCCAAAGAGCACCATGTCATGGGACCTTTAAGTACAATGTTAGGCAGCCTATAGTTAACAATAAATGAAAAAAATATATACTAGAATTCTTAGGAGAAAAACTTTATGCAATCGGATACAGGATAATAATCTGTGAAGAATCATGGAAACATGATCAACTTTGCTGAATCAACCCAAAGGGGCGCCTCAGTCCACCTGGCAGGTCTCCCTGTCTGTTCTCAGGTTGTGGATGTGTCTCCTCTGTTGATTTGGGGCCACAGTGTTTCCAACTGTCATTACGAAATCCGTTCTAGTGCTCAAGTGTTGGTTGAAGTGTTTACACAGCTTTGTTCTTAGTTCTGTTCTGTATTTTTCTCTCTTTGTTGCTAACAGACTCTTTAGTATTTAGTTTACATCCCCAGTGTTTACTGCCATGAAACCCACATGGGGGAGGGAAAGCACTGATTTCAGGCTACAGACCGGATGTGACTGTGCGCGTGTGTTTTTATGTGTGCGTGCATTTGTGTGGTGCTATTACCTGGTTAAACCACTGCACTATTTAGATCTGCTATTGAACGGATGGTATCTGCAGCAGCATCTGGCTTTGTGTGTGTGTGTGCCTGCGTGCGTGCGTGGGGGAGCGTGTGTGTGCGCTGCAGAGTTAAAGGTGGTGTGTGTTAAAGAAGAGATATGGGTTTTAGACACCGTTACAGTACAGATAACAATGACAAACTAGCGATGAAAGGATCAGTTGATTTGTGGTGTTATTGATTTATTGATTTCATACGGGGCGTGGTTGAGACAAAAAAACATTTTTGATAATTTTTTGGGGCCTTTTCCCTTTTATTTGTAGTGACAATGGATAAACAGGAAAGGTGGGAGAGACAGAGCAAAGGGCCGCAGGTGGTATTCGAACCCGTGCCGCTGCAGAGGCCTCAGCCTACATGGCTCTTACTGGGTGAGCTAGAGGTCGCCCCGATGGCAATTTTGATGATGGCTGCAGCTGATGTGGAACGTTTTGACGAAGCCGCTGTTGCGTCAGTATTGAACGAACTGGATGGTATATTTTTGCTCAAAGAAAAAAAAAATGCACTTGAATCCAAAAAACAACACGTTATCTTCAAATTCTGAAGGCGAAAATGGCAACACTCGTCAGACATCTAATGCTACACAATCTTTAGCTCATCTGCATGCTGTAGTTTGTAGTGTTGGATATTGTGTGTTTTTTCCCCCGATACCGGTGCTAAAGCGATACTTTTAAAATGGTCCCGGTGCCTGAACTGATACTTAAATAAAGCAGAAATTAAAGAATGGCTTGTTAATTGCTAAGGCCATGTGGTCAAATTTAAATAATTTATTTAAAATGTAATAACAATAACTCACTGACTGCGGCAGTTGCCGCTTTCAGAGTTCATGTGTTTCAAAAAGTGCAGCTAGGCTGCACGGTCTTTAGCTGCAGACTGTTGCACGTCCCTTGGAATCCTTTCGAGGGAAATCCAGCCACACGTTGGACCGTTTACCCGTGTTTAAGCCAGCTACTAGCTAACGGTATGCTAACGTTACCTGCTGCCAAGTGCAATGATAACTAGCGTCCTGTGCAGTGATGCTTCTGTTGCCTGTAATGTCCGTCTAAGAGCCCCAGAGGGCAATGCGGGCATTTATGTGGCACTGAAATGAGGCACCGAAATTTGCGTTGCCATTCAGTCCGGTAGATACCGGTTGTATAGGAACAGGTGCCATATTGGCACTGGGTTTCTGCACCCAACCATAGTAGCGGGTTTACATTTGTCTCAGTGCTACGTCACATTTGGCTATAATTGGTTGTAGGTCTGTCTGTCTGTCGTTCAGAGGCATTTTGGTCTACGCTTATTGATGACGCCCCTTGGAAAACGAAAATGACCTGAGAGGTTCTTGAATAATTTGTATTTGCAATTTGGTCTGGTGATGTCAGGCTATTAAATGGATGCTCTACAGGGCTCTAGAGTGCTAACAAATTTTGTAAGGGTGCGACTAAGATTTTTCCTAGGTCGCACCTAACGTCCTCGCATCCGCTGCCTCTCCATGAACGAAGCGATGTCGTTTCTCTCGATATGGTTTAATGTTGCGTTACATGACCCATTCCTTCTGGAAAAATGTGCCTGTGTGGGGATCTCTCCTCCTAACAGCCTCGCCCCCATTCACTCACACACGGGCCGGCTCCCCTGCAACATGGAGAGACACAGCGCCGCCGGTCCACATGCTGACATTCATCTACAGTTTTGCTATTAACACAGCTGTATATTGTTAAGTATGAGAGGGAAACCTGTATTGGTACCAGTGTTTCCGCTGGTAACTATCTGTTATTGCGGCCGCCATGGCAAAAAACACATAAGAAGTTATTGAATGGAACTAACTTCAGTTTGTTGAGTAATAGCGTGTGAGACAGAGCCTGCTGGACCTGGGCGAGAGATGTGACCCATGGCCACATTATCATAGTTCATAAAAATGCAGTGCAGTGACGATACAGACAATTCATAGACAAGTCATAGCCTACAAATTGTATGAATTTTTTTAACTGTGTTATTATGTCTTGTGTAAAGCACTTGCTGTGCTATACAAATAAAATAAAATTGCCTTGCCACAAGACATGTGTAATGCCGCTAACCCGCATTCGACCCGTGCAGACCCATTCATAATGAGTCAGCCGTCACTCTGGGAGTAGAATACGCTTCAGTCCATCGTACTGTCCCTCTCTCCCTATATGAGCTACTGGGCTATCTGGGTCTGTTATTGAAAACAAGTGAAGGAGCTTTCTCAGAGATCTATTATATATGATATATATTTTTTAATATATCCCAGGCTATTTATTTGTGTGCAGCTGTATATTTTCAAATTGGGAAGGAAACCCTGTCTTTGCATTTTATTTTAATCACAATCTGTTTTAATAAAAGAGCTTGTGAAAAGTGGCTTTGACTTAAAAAATATAAATTAGAGATATATATTGTGTATCGCACTTCAGCCGAAAAATACAGAGATATGATTTTTAGTCCTGGACTAGTGGAAGATGTGATAAGAATCGGTGTGGAGGGGCCCAGCTTGGAGAATGTTGATGCTAGGGAGTGTGGCAAGCTGGTTTAGCCAAGGCCAAAGGGGAAGAAGGCCAAATTACAGGTGTTGGCCATCTGAGGGGCATTTGACAGCAAGGGGGGACCCGCTATAAGACTTTGAGTACAGTATAATTGTGCTTCAAATAAAAAAAAAAACATTTACCAACTCATTATTCTTTTTTTTAAATAATTGACATAATATATATATGAATGTATATGGAGTGTGATAAAAAGGTGACCTTGAAATTGTGGCGTTAATGGTGACGCGAGGAAAACTTTGGGTGCACCTAAATTTTGTGCTTGTGCACCTAAATAAAAAAGGTTAGGTGCACCAGTTAGTCAAAGGCAAAGGCAAAAAGTTAGTCTGGAGCCCTGCTCTATGAACTGCTTGTAGACTGGACCTGTATTAGGGCTGGGCGATATGGACCAAAAGTCATATCCCGATATATTTTGGCTGAATATCGATATACGATATATATCCCGATATTTTTTTCCGCAAAGTGAGAGCAAATGTTCAGTCAAAGCCAAAATCAAATATGACATGTCACAAGTAGTTTCATAGAAACAGTTGCAAAATCAAATAAATAATAAACCGGTTTCTTCACCTGGTTCATGATTAAATGCTCAGCTGTTCAAATAATAAAATGTAAACCTAAATACTGTATAACAGGAGTACCTTTTTTGAAATCAAAGCTCCATATTTGTGATTCGTTCCAAAGGTCAATTAAGCTTTTGATATTAATATAATCTACTTTGTTCAAAATGTAATGCCTCATGCCTGTAAGCCTAGGTTTATAGTCCCATTCTTCCACTTGATACTGCTTCCACTTAAGTAAACTAAAAGATGAACTATCGACTACAAAACAAAGAAACTAATTAATGTGTTAATACAAAGAATATTTATTATGATCGGTTCACAGATCTGAGTTCAAACGGAAACTTCACCCTTCTGAACTAAGAGTTTCTGCTTCAAGGTGAAGTTTAAAACAGACTGAAATGTCCAGGCTCATTCCTCCACTATTTATTTCTGTATGTATTTATGCGTTACATGTCATTTTAACGGGCACTGAGCTCCAGATCCTGCAGCCGCAGACGGTCTCTGCTGCCCCGCTGTAGCTTCTCTCCGTCCGCCTGCCGCCCGGCAAACTTAGTGGAACTTTCCCGATATCGACATACAGGTCGTCCTGGACTACGTGTAAGATCCTACCGATCACCACTCTGTCTTTGGCTGGTCCGATCTGGATCAGCGGGGACCCGGCGCAGCAGCGAGGCAAAGCTGTGTTTTCCGGGGAAGAGACGCTGCGGCCCGGCCACGGAGCTCTCCGCCTCCCGCTGCCGCCGGAGCTCAGATTGCTGGTCGAAGGCGGCATACATAATCATAAAACACATTGTCACCTGTTAAATGTTATTCATTGCTGTTTGTTCTTTTCATTTCCTCTATCGAACATAATTAAGCAGTACAAAAGTCCGGCATCTTTAGCGTTGATCTGAATGCTTCGGACCTCTGTTCCAAGATGGCGGCGGTTTTGACGTATGTTTAGAACCTCAAGGCGACATCTGTGTATATATCTATGGGAGCAAGGATCACATTTGAACTATATCGATATATGCGATATGGTCTAATTCCATATCTCATTTAAAAATATATCGATATATTTTTAATATCGATATATCGCCCAGCCCTAACCTGTATGCTCAGTCCTTCCAGTCCCTCCATGCTCTGATGGCCACTGAGTCCAGGGAGAGGTAAACTGTTTTCATAACTGTTCTTTGTTGTTTCCCCTTCACCGTCACAACACACAAACACAGATGGAGAGAAACACACACTGAGTGTGGCTGGTTAGATAACTGTCAATAAATGGACAGTTACAATGATTGTGGTTAACCTTCTTTGTGTCTAAGCACAAGTGCTTTCCTTACATGCATGTACACTACCGGTCAAAAGTTTGGGTTACTTAGAAATTTCCATTCCACTCCATAATAGGCAGAATACCAGCTGAGATAAGTTGCATTGTTTTTTTTAACCAGGGCAGCAGTTTTCAGATTACATTATTGTGCTTACAGAATTGCAAAAGGGTTCTCCAATGTTTTCTCAGTTAGCCTTTTAAAATGATATCAGATTAGTAAACAGAATGAGCCTTGGGAACATTGGATGAATGGTTGCTGATAATGGGCAATGTAGATATTGCATTAAAGATCAGCCACCCACTCAGATCAGCTGGTATTCTGTCTGTAATGGAGTGGAATGGAAATTTTTAAGTGACCCCAAACTTCTGACCGGTAGTGTATTGGCGCTTTTCCATTACATGGTACCTACTCGCCTCGCCTTGTGCTTTTGGTTTTCCGTTACTAACAAGTACTTTTTTTAGTACCTCCTCAGTCGAGGTTCCAAGCGAGCTGAGGCGAGCCGAGAAGGAGACGTGAAACCCTGCAGGCTACAAATTGGTTGGAAAGAATCGTCACTGATCACTGCATTGCTAGCGACAGACGGCATTTTTAAATAGTTTAGCCAGCGGTGTTTTTTTGCTGCCGGAGGCTCCACGCAGAGCTTTCTCCGTAGCATACAAGTGGCCTGATGGTTATACTTGTGCGCTGGTGTGTGTGTTGAGTCGCCGTGTGTGTGTGTGTGTGTGTAGCTGGTGAGCGAGGGAGAAGTGAGAGAGTGCCGGCGATTAGCTCGGCAGCGAGTAGTGACTCTAGAGTCATATAGTGAGAGAAACAAAGTGTCTCCCCTGTTCTTTCTGACCACGGTGGGAAATCTGGAGCAGGAAAAGTTAACTATCTTGTTGATTTCATGTTGTTTACGGAGAAGGAGAACCAGGAATTGAGTCGGGGGAAATCATTGGGGGAAATGCAACGCTACCAAACCACGCCCACGGCAGTTGCTATGACGACCAGCCACCTGAGGCGATACTAAAATCTGCAATAGAAAAGGGACGCATAGTGCGCCGAGTCGAGGCAGGTAGAGTTGAGGCGAGTCGAGCAGGTACCATGTAATGGAAAAACGCCATATGTTTCAATGAGATGGTTCCATCAGCAACATCAGAATTGTCCGGTAATGATGCTTTAATGTGATTCTTGATTTTGAGAATTGCTTAGTGAAATGACCTCAAGTACAGTTTAGATTTAGATTATTATTTATATTATTAGCTCAAAACCAGTTGATTGAAACATGCCTCTTTTGCACTTTTTTTTTGTACCATATTTCAAAAGCTAGTCTACATTGTTACTAAGTGCTTATAAAATGCGATACAACTCTTTGGCTGCAGCAGGTGAGGAAGGACGTCTGCCTGAAATGTTTGTGCATTTATAAATAATATTAACCAGATGACCAGAGTTTTGTACACCTGTTATTGAGGACTTAGTAGCCAGGTCAGTAGAACTATACTATGGATTAACAGTTACTGAAAGGATGTTCTGCCGTCATTATCAAGCTAGTTATCAACTGCAACAAGCTCTTAAGTCTGTGCTTTGAGGTTCATCCACCATTTAAATGTGAGACTGGAAGCTGGCTGAAATATCTCTAGGCTGATTGAAAATGGGAAATGCCACATCAAATGCTGTTTTCTTTCTCAGATGTGCAAATGCTGCGAGTCCACAGTGTGTTCTGTCTGAAGGTGTCACAGGTATCAGATGCTAGCTGCTGGAAGGAATAGATGCCTTGCTAAATGTCTTGTGTGATAGACTAAGTGAGAGCCAGCTACTCTACCCAGGGCACTGGTTTCATCCTTTTATTTATGGAAACTGCTAAATGAATTAACTGTATTTGGTGTTTTATTTCACATGTTGATTTTACCTGCTTGCAAGGCATTAAAAAGAGAGGCTCACTGTGTACCATTAATAGTCCTAACAGTGGTGTCACTGGGTTCATTTACAAGCTAGACTCGTGTCTCCCCAGGGGGTCTGAGCCAGCTGAGTGCCACCATTAGTACACACACACACACACACACACACACACACACACACACACACACACACACACACACACACAGAGACTGGTGACCTGCCAAAGTAAATAGTCAAGTTGAGCAACTCACCAGTCAATAATGCCCAAAATTTGGCTGATTGTTAATTTAAAGCCCTGAGTAGACTGCTACACTCTTTCTTTATATTCAATAGTTAGGGCTTTGCTGTAATCATGCTTTTTTTATTAAACAAAGGATCAGTCCTTTAATGTAGTATAAAGTTATTTCTCATTGGCATAATATACATATATATTATTCGATAAAAACAGTCTTTCGTCCTAATTCTAATCATTGCCCTTTGCAATGGCGTTGCTGAATTATCAATGTACTTGCTGTTTTCATACTAAAACCCTCACACAAAGCTTAATCTTACTTTACAACACCACAAATTCCAAGACAATAAATACATAATCACTAATACCATGACACGTTATATCTGGAATCCAATGGGTTGTGTGTTTGAACACAGATACCTAGGACAAATGGAGTAGCTGACTTGCAGTTAGGCAGAAGCCATACATGTGGTGTTAGCATGTGCCTGTGTGTGTGTGAATAGATATATGACCTTGTCTCTTATAGAACAATGTAAATTATTGATTAGAGGAAGACTGTGCCTGTGGGAGAGAATTACAGAGGAGGGGAATACTGATGTGGTATCTGCTTGCTTTTAGCTCAGTGTGAGACATTCAGCTCTGAATGCTCGACCAGATGTTCTGTATGCAGATTCACAGCCACGAATGTGCTTCACATTACACCCCCTCATTGTTCTACATGCCTGGCTCTCTAGCATTCACACACACAATGTTTCTGATGAAATGGTGGCGCGTATGATCCAATATGGTCCAATTCACACCCCAGGTGTCTTGCTGTTTGTGAGAAATCTCAATATTTGTACTCTGAGTAGGGCTGGGCGATATGGCCTAAAAATAAAATCCCTGATTTAAACAAGTTTTATTTAGTTTCGACTCATACACACGCAAACACACGTGGCATGTATACCATTATGATTATTCATGCCAATTTTGTGAGTGTTTTCCCTACTCACTACTCTTTCCCTTAGCTAACGTTACTTTAGCTAACAGTTCATTTGGCTAACCGCTAGCTGATTGTAGTGGTCTGCCATCCGTCAGCCTCCACAGTTAAGCTAACGTTAGTTTAGCTAACAGCTAATTCGGCTAACTGCTAGCTGAGACAGCATGCAAACTTTTAAAAGACCCTCAAAATAAAACTTCAAAACAAACGTTAACATATATAACAGCTGTTACGTCAGTTCTGCTTTACTTGTGCTCATTTAAAATACAATCACTCAATACTTGTCTTTATTGTTACTGTAAAGTCTTAATTTTGCTGTAGCCTGCTTTTCCCATTATGTTTGACTTAACGTTATTTTAGACTGAATCTAGCTGTCCGTTCTGCCTGCACGATCCGTTCTGCACATGCGTTATTTGTCGGCTAGCGGTTAGCCGAAATAGCCGTTAGCTAAATATAACGTTAGGTTGGGTGGAGGCTAGCGTGGAACAGATCGGGCAGGTCGTAAAACGGTATTATCATCTGCGTGTGTGTGAACATCTTGCGCATGCGCAGAACGGATTGTGCCGGTGGAACGGATCGGATACTGACAGTGCTCCTTCAGGTCAGCGGTAGCCCGCCCGCCCTTCAATAGCGTTCACACACTACTATTGGCCAGGCGTCCATGCTTACATGTACAGGTCCTATCCCCTGACCAATCCCCTAACCCTAACCTTAACCACTCAAGGTAAAATGCCTAACCCCAACCAAACAAGCTGCTTCGTAGGGCGGGTCTTGGCGTGGCCATAGTGGGATTCGTAATTTTGCCGGGGGGAGGGATGAGTCCGTTCAGAGCTACGGGAGCCCAGAGGAGCGTCGGCGGATGTTAAGGAGAAAATCGATTTTTCATTTAAACAAATCCACGTTAGCTACACATTTGACTTAATCGATAAAATCCATTTATCCCCCAGCCCTAACTCTGAGTGTAACAATAAAAATACTATATATATATATATATACATACATACACACACACACACACACACACACACACACACACACACACACACACACACACACACACACACAGTCAAAAGTTTGGGGTCACTTAAAAATTTCCATTCCACTCCATTACAGACAGAATACCAGCTGATCTGAGTGGGTGGCTGATCTTTAATGCAATATCTACACTGCACATTATCAGCAACCATTCATCCAATGTTCCCAAGGCTCATTCTGTTTACTAATCTGATATCATTATAAAAGGCTAACTGAGAAAACATTGGAGAACCCTTTTGCAATTCTGTAAGCACAATAATGTAATCTGAAAACTGCTGCCCTGGAAGTGTGGAAGTGACCTTAAACTTTTGACCGGTAGTGTATGTATTTATGTATGTATGTATGTGTGTGTGTGTGTGTGTGTGTGTGTGTGTGTGTGTGTGTTTATATGTATGTACACATATGTGTAGTTAAATCTTTCGAGAGGTGCACGTCAGGCTACGGCGTATGGTTGGTATCTCCACGTACCTACGTACGTAGCCACAACGTAGATTTAATGCAGAAGCATAAATCACACTTTAGTGTATTTTCTTCCAACTGGGGATTAAAAGGGTATCGGGATGCCTTAACCTAGTGCAACAACCCTGATTTTAGATCTTTCCTAAAACAATATTGTAAAAACCAAACCCAACCTTGTGTGTGAATCATGAATCATGAGTTTGTTTTGAATCTGTCTCATGTAACCCAGCAGTACTGGATGAATGTGTCTGTGGTTCTGTCACTGCTTGTCGCTGCTTGTCTCTGCCTGGATTCCAACTCTTTGGTGCCTGAAGGCCTGTCAACCACTCCTGGTGGGAGGCGCTCACCCACAGACACGATCATTCTGCTGCAGTCGGAGTGGTTCATGTGTGGAAGAGGAAACAATAAGAACAACAAAATAAAGCAAGTAGGCATGGGGGGGAAAAAATGATACAGCATAGTATCGCAATATTTTCTGTGGCAATACTGTACACATCAATACAACGACGCTAAGTATCGATCTTTTATTATATAAATAATTTGGTACTAGAATAATAAAATTAATTGCTTTTTCAGCCCACTAGATGGAAAATTGAAATGAGATGAATAAACAGAGAAATCTATCTTTTTTTAGATAAAACAGATGTTGACATCTTCACTTCTGGGATTGCTCCGTTGCTGCCGGAAATTCCGCCGGATTTCACTCTTTCCGCCAGATGTCTAGCTAGCTAGACTATCTGTCCAATCTGAGTTTTCTGTTGCACGAATAAACTACTTTTGAACGTACACATGTTCCACCAAGTTCCTTCCTGAGACTATTTAGCAGAGGCACCGTGGCTCTGTCTGGAGCTTAGCGCTGCTCATGACGACTGTGATTGGTTTAAAGAAATGACAATAAACCAGAGCACGTTTCCGCGTGTCCGGAGGAAGGTCTGGCAAAGCAAGACTACTTATCAGCAAATGGAGTGGTCATGTGCTTAAAGCCCATACTTCGGTCACATGATGACAAGTTGTAAACTTTCATCTTTACGGCTATTGCATTGATACTGTATCATAAACTACAACTCATTTCTGTTGACAGTATACTGACCTTTAATAACTTTACTCATAGAGGTACTTACAATATAAAATCTACCTGCTCACTCAGTTGTAATGTGTGTCTGACGGCATTAATAACAGGCTAGTGCATCTAAGCAATATTGCCCTGTAGTAACTGAAGAGATGGAGAGAAGAGGAAAAGATAGTGAGACGGGATAGAGGTAAAGAAGAGAAAGAGGGAAGAGGATGAAAGAGGGTAGTAACAGACAATCCAATTTTCCTAAGTGCCTTCAGTCGTTTGTCTAGTGCTGAAACAGGAGACGTGTGTGTGTATGTGTGTGTGTGTGTGTGCGCGTGTGCGTGTGTGCCCGCGTCCTGAGCCAATTCGTTCACGGTAATTAATGCCACTAAAATAACAGCCTCTGGAAACAAGTTGTTCTACTCGCCTGGCTTGTGGAAGCGTCTGTGGGTGTGTGTGGAGTCAGATTTCAGACAGGTAACACTGGAATTGTTCCACACCCCCCCCAAACACCTCAGGGAGCATTTAGAGGAGAGAGTGATCACTACCATCAGACACCTCTCATGCCACTGTATTTTCTTTTCTTGTTTAAAACTACTGTTGTCGCCTGTGGGATGCACAGCAGATTCCGCTCATCCAGCAGTAATGATTTAGTTTACACAGTTGTTACTTAAATTACTAATCGTGTATCATTTTTCTTATTGGCAATCAATTAATCAACTAATTGCTGCAGCTTTACATGCTGTCCCAGGTGTCTGACTGGCATGCAGTCCCTTTTTTGACAATTTTGAGTTGCAAGCACTCTCCTCTGGAAACGACAAATTCTTCAAAAACTATAAAAAGCTGCTCAGCAGATCCGGCATAAAGCTGATGGTTCGTAACATGTGCACTCAAAGTAGACAAGATTTACGCATTTTCCTGCTGTCTTTGTGTTGATTTGTGGATGATAACCTCTTCTGGGCAATCTAAAAAGCAGTTGACAGAAAAGTGTCGGTATGTAAACAGTATTCTCAGAGAGCCACAGAGAGAGAGCAGCTAATAAAGGTGTGAGCCATGCGGTCGAAGACATGATTATGTACGTTACCTGGTAGAGGTGTGACGTGGTATGTCTGTACCAGGCTGTTCCTCTGTAATAGTCTGAGATGTCAGCGACCATTTGTCTTCTGCAACACACACACACACACCACACACACTCATTCTTGTAGCTCACCAAACCCAGTGCAGACCTACTTTTTGCATAGAGGTCTTCTTTGTTCACCAACCCCAGAGCTCGTTCTGTGTGTGTGCGTGTAACATTTCTGCCCAGAGGCCTCCGCTCTGTCCTTCAAGCTCTCTTTCTTAGAAACACACACACACACACACACACACACACACACACACACACACACACACACACACACACACACACACACACACACACACACACACACACAGTTGAGTCTTGGAGAAGTCACATGAATCAGTAGTAGGACCCAGCCCTGCTCTGTTCCTTCCGTTGGCCTGACACAACACCCCAGAGTACTCACATGCTGGTAATCTTACTAGCCTGTGTGTGTGTGTGTGTGTGTGTGTGTGTGTGTGTGTGTGTGTGTGTGTGTGTGTGTGTGTGTGTGTGTGTGTGTGTCATTTATTAGTCCCGGTCAGTCAAAGTCTAATATTGATACTGATACATAATATAGCTGCAGAGCCAGATATGTGCCTAAAGTAGACCATAAATGAGCTAACAAGTCTGGTAAATTGTACCAGACTTAGGCTACACTTGTTTGAGTACACTTGTTTTAACAGGAATTAGGTACAGCTAACTAAATTGGCAGACTACACCTGCACTTAACTTGTCAACATCAATAATGTCAGCTATGATTTAGATTTGAAAATTGCACTTAGCCCTACCTGTGTGTGCATGGTGACAGGCTGTTTGTTAGAGCTCTGAGGTTCATAGCTGCAGTAAGCCTAATGAATAAAACAATGGTCAGAATTTCAAAATCCAGGAAAAAAATTGTGACCACTCACATTTATGTTAGGACCCTTGAGTTGCGACTCCCAGGTTGGGAACTACTGACTTATCCTGTTGACTCAACGCCAATTTAGCCATTAGCCGGCCATAGCTGATTAGCAGACTGTTGCACTTTGTCATTACTTTTAACAAGCTATTCTGTTTTCTTTGTATAAAGAGCAAGTACATAGATTAAGACTTTAGTAGGAAAGCTAAAGCTGCCAGCATCTGTTTTACATTATAATCCTGGGTAGTAAACCGTGTTGTCACAAAAGTCCTGAGCCCTTTTTTAAACACCACCGTCTTTTTGAAATTGAAAAAAGTAAAACTTCTCTGAAAAAAAGACCCTACGTCAAGCGTTTTTTTGGACAGCCGACCAATAACGAGCGGAGTAGCCAGACCTGTAGTTTCCATAACAACAAGAATAAATGGAGCACAGCGAGTTATACAGTGTGACCGGTTGTCCCCTGTACATGGAAGTCGCTTTGATTTATGTAACGTTAGCACCACTCCACATAGCACTCTAGCTAGGATCCTCTAGCAGTAGCTGTTGTTATAGCAACGAAAGACGCTCTCGGCTGCTTTTTGGAATAAAAACGCTGCCAGCTTTTTTGCTCACTACGAAAGCGCCATGGTCAACTTTTTCTTGTCAAAAAAGACACCAACTGTGAACATAGCCGTAGCGTGTCCAAGCATATCGCCGATGATGTATCACTGTGTTTCTATAAGCAGCCCTGTCCCCACTGGGTCATGGTAGACCGCTAGAATTCAACTACTCCTTATTTACTATTACACCACTAGGAGCTCACATTCCCAATGTGTAGTGTTACACAACTATCACTTCCCAGCTGATAACCGTTGAAGTTTGGCATTTTGACATGTCATTATGTAACATCCAAACAATACATGAACATGCATGCTATTAATGTAATAAATAGTTTACTGTACACACACTAAGGTGTGTGGTTCTCCAGTACTCTATTCTTCCATGGCTCTATTCTTAAATCCAGGTGATAATGTTTATGTATCAGCCATCTGAAATGTCCCCTGAATTAACCGTGACATCACAACACGTATATTTCGTGTCCAGATATTTCCAGAGAAGCTATAGCAGAGGTTGGTAACAAAAAAAGGTCAATTTTTAAATCCTTTAAAATATCAAATGTGAATTAAATGTCAGGTGTTTGGTGTCCGCAATGGCTTCTCAACATTAACTATATCTACAGAAAATGATCTCCCATAGAAGAGTCAGAGGAAAACCTCACCCCCTGAGTAATACATTCAATTATAGACATGCAGAAATGTCCTGAAGGCTCTGATATTGTCACTTGCTCTCACACATTTTGGAAATATGCTGACGGATGCTGACACACTGTCCTCGTCTTGTATACAACTCTCTCTCGGCTGTGTTTTAGCTAACCGGGAACACACAGGCGTTTTTTTCTAACTCCAGTGTTTAATTTGCGCTCGCTGTAGTGTGACTGTCTTACACAACATCTGCTTGTTATGTTTGCTACATTTTATGTTGCTAACGGCGTGCGGCTTAAACTTTCCAGGCAGAACTGGCGCTTGTTAACTTTGGCTCAGCATTACGTACACCGGACCGTGAACCCCGTACCGTGTGGTGCGGCACGAATACACCAACCGTTAAAGCCCTAATTATTGGATTCATAGGTCATACTGAGTGGCATACTGAACCTAGCATCCTATACCAAGCGGTTTGGGGCATGTTTGGGATAAATACATGTGAAACACCCTGAATAATCATACTACTATCATTCTACATTTGCAGTAGCATATGCAGTTGCAGTAGTTTGATTTAAGATTTATAAATGACAATCATGTGGGGTATGGGTGTTTTTAACATTCTGAATGTTTAGCAAAGTGAGTTACCTTGTTCTTCTGCTTCTTCCTGTAGTATAAGAACACCGTGTTGAATCCAGGCCCATTGTTCCTATGAAGGACTCTACACATGTTGGTGCAGATTTTCCCAAGAGGCTCTTACTGACTGATACATTATAACATGTTGGAGAGGCTGCCAACTAAATTTAATAAACAATTTGGCCACTGTTGTGTTAAAAAAAAATACTCCAGCAGTGCCAACTCTGAGAATCAGCTCTGTAGGTGATGTGTACAAAGTCATAAGTCACCTGTTTGTATCTTCCTGTGCAGAATGGATTAAATGCTAACACACACATGTGCGTGCACAGTCCAGGCAGGCAGGCAGGCAGGCAGGCAGGCAGGCAGGCAGGCAGGCAGGCAGGCAGGTAGGTAGGCGAAGACGGAAGGGATTTTCCCATACTGCCTCTGCAGCGGCTGCCCTAGATTCCACCGAATGATTGTCTCGATGCAACTCGGCTATTATTAGAGCTGTATTATCAGGAGGGATGGAGTGAGAGGGGAGGGAAGAAGGAAAATGTAGGGAGGAAGAAAAAGTGGCAGAGGAAAGAAAAGCATGCCTTTGTTTTGCTTCCACTGCGTGTCATCGCCTTCTGCTGAATATCCAACACTTTGTATCTTTTGGTTTCCATCAGATGTCTGCTTTGGTTTTCTCTACAGCATTCCGTATAATAGAGCAGCGTTGATATTGTTAGATTCTGATTTCTGAATATTTGTTAAAGGCAAACTTTGTGTGAAACATTCTGTAACAAGTATTGTGGTGCAGAGACCCTTCAAATCCTATCCTACAGAATAAAGAAAACATATTTATTTGGTACAGATCCTCACAAAAATCGCACTATAATCATTTTAATTTTAATATTTATCAATGAAAATTAGAATGACACAAAAATGATCATTCCCTCCAATATCGTAAATCCTGTTGCTATTGCAATATCAGTCCAAATAATCGCAATTAGATATTCTCCTCATATCGTGCAGCCCCAATATGAAAGAAGGGGGGAGCAAAGACATGACTGACATTTTTGCTTGATAAACGACTTTTAATTGATTATCAGAAATCAATCATAATCATTTTATGTCTGACTAATCAAACGTTTCTGCAGTAGTTGGCGTATCTGAAGAGGGAACAGAAAGCTTTAGCAGGTCAAGTCAAATCTGATTTGAAATCTGATATTTCTAGAGTCATACAATTATTTGGTCATGTAATTGAGATATCAAACTATTGTTTACATCGATCACTTCCAGCATAGTGAAGCAATGTCACATTTACAGCACCTTTTATCCGGCTGTGACTGCTGTGCTGACCACCACCGGTGTTGCAGATGTTTCTGAGACACGCATTGTCATCTGCATTGACAGCATACACATGCACGCCAATGTTTCTACAGCAGGCAGGGCTGATTAGCTGGCTAATAATGCCTGAACAAACAGATCGGCTCTGATCACTTACAAATGATGAACAGACAGCCCTAAAGGCTGGACCTAAGAAACAAATTGGATTTGGCTACAGTCTAAGTCTGTAAGTCAGTGAACAGACTCGGATCAAACATGTAGGAATCAGTGGATTACACACTGTTGCACTGGGTGACATGTTCCTTCATTACCATGAACACACATGCTGTATGTTTATTTTTTACTCAATCCCACATACACCGTCCTGTTGCCCCAAATACTCACTCGAGCACCAAATGTGGATTAATCCTCCACTGAAAATAGTCCCCAACAAATGCACTGTTTCCTCATGTTTGGTAATAATCACGTAATAATGGTGTTAGAAACTACAGTGATCAGCTGTTTTGTGAAATCACCGAAGCTTTTGTAAAAATGAAATTACATATTTTTGTCAGCTGTTTTTAAATATTAACATCTCCAGTAGGAACCAGTGGGTTTGGGGCTGAGAGCCACAGAGTGCCAGACAGGGAAGTCAGAAAGTCTGAGAGGCCTACTCCCAAAACTTAAACAGCAAAGATGATCTGGTTCTGGTATTTGTGAAGCAGTTGCACTTTGTTGTAGTTGTTTGTCTGCATAAAACTATTTTGGACCAGCCAAGTCAGAATCAGAATCGGCTTTATTTGCCAGGTATGAGGACACATACGAGGAATTTTGCTTTGGATTATACAATGCTCACAATGTGCTTACTTATACTAAACAAACAACCAAAACAAAAAATATATAAACACACTATAAACAGAAACAATATAGACAGGTTGAGGCAGTAGTGCATTAAGTTAAATATATAAAACAGATAAGGAGCTGGTATGCCTTTTATTGAGCAAAGGTGTGTGTGTGTGTGTGTGTGTGTGTGTGTGTGTGTGTGTGTGTGAGATTCATGTTTTACTCTTAACATCTATTCACTTTGATATCTAAATATGTTGTGTCTAATGGCATGTGATAGCCAAGTAAACACATTTGCATTGGGCAAAATTGCAGCGCTAATGCAATGTAGACCATAAGAAAATGAGGAAACGCATTAAAGATAACAACCGATTTCAGCCTGAAATCAGTGGTTCAGAAGGAAGTGTTTGAGTAAGTGTTTTCCCTGTATTGCATCAACAAAACACAGTGCTATTTTTGGATGTGCCTTTTCCTTCCCTCTCCTCCTGTCCCCTCTCGCTCCCTCCTCTCTCCTGGGCCCACACATCCTTCCAGGAGTGGGGAAGCTGGGTCACATCACGCTGCTCAAGGCTGTTTACTTTGCCTCTCTCTCTTTCTCTTCCTTGCTCTCTGTATTTTCTGTTTATCTCTTTTTTTCTGTGTCTGCCAGGTGTTTTTCTTTCTCTCTCCTTCACACATCCATTCTCTCACATCACCATACTGTTGCACGTCTCCACACTTTCTGTCGTTCTTGCCATCTTGTGTCTGCTCTGGTTCCCATGTGGGTTCGACAGAGAGAGGTAGAGAGAGACAGAGAGAGGGAGAGATGACCTTGTAGAAGAGGGGATGTCTCTTTATGCTGTCATTGGGTATTACTTCAGCTCATGTGCTCTCTTATTCTGTCTCTCTCCTTCACGTTACTTACACCCCAGTGAGCATCCACAACACAGCCACTCTTCTCCCCTCTCTATGTTCTGTCCGTCTCTGTTGTGTTGGAGCTTTAAAGGAGAAATTTGGGATTTTTCAATCTGGACCCCATTCTCCCATGCATTTGTGCCGAAGTGAATAAATGTGAACAAAAAGCTTTGACATTGGTCCAGTATTGAGCGAGAACGCTGTAACCAGCAGCCGCGAACTGGGCTGCAATGGTTGCACTGTCAAATCATCATTAGAATAAACATTTAGGAGGAGGTGTGTCGTTAACATAAATATGATGAGCTAGAGTGTTTTCTTCTTTCTTCTACATGTACTGTATGTAATCCTGGTAGTATCAGACGGTAAGAGGAAGGCCACGGGATTTCCACGCTGGGGATCAATTAAGGTGTATCTTAGTTGTAGTGTTAAGTAGGGCTGTGCAATTAATCAAAATTCAATCGTGATTATGATTTTGGCTCCCAACGATCACAAAAACAGAATAATCGAGAAAAACAATTATTTAGCTTATTACGTTAAGCAAGTAAACTCTTATTTTTTCTTGTGTTCTGAATGAAAAAATAAAGTTTAAATAGGAAAAGTATTAAGGTAAAGTTCACAGGTGTTTTTTTACTGTTGATTTATTTAACTTTTTCCACTGTTTTTTAAGTTCAATAATTGCAACGTCTTTCCAGAAGTTAACAAGTAATCGTGTCAAATTATCGTGATTTCAATATTGACCGAAATAATCGTGATTATGTTTTTTTCCATAATCGAGCAGCCCTAGTGTTAAGAAATCCAGATAATGGGGAAATTGAATGTAGTAGATGGACGTTTGGGTATTCCAACACACAACTGACTGATACAGAATATTAGATATAACAATTATGACCTAGAAAAGGCTATTTTGTTTGTATTTCAAGTGGGCTTTTAAGCCGGGCCACATGGAATCTGTGGACGCTGAAATTCAACAGAAAGTTTTGCAGAGAGTTTTGCAGATTTTAAACAAATAAAAATAAAACTCTGAATGTTAAAACACCTCCACCCCAAGCAGAAAAATTAAATTAAATTAAATTAAATTCCACAGATTTTCATTCTGGATCACTGCTGAAAACTGTATTTAAAAAAATAAATAAAAAATGATTCTCTGCTTTTAAGGTGCCAACGGTGCACACTGTAAACAGGTCAAAATGTCTTAAAATGGGTATTTTATGGATGTGTCAGCAGTTTAACGGAGTTGAAAAGTCAATGAAAGTTGAAGCACTGAAAGGCTTTTAAGTTTCTCTTGGAAGTATAAATCCTGGAAGGAGTTAATGTGTCAGTTGAAGTATTAAGTATTAAGTGAACTGAACACTGTTGGAATTTCAGGTACAAGTTTAAGACCATGTGGACAGTTGAATTATCAGCATTGCAATTTCTATTCAGGTGAAAGTGCTAGATAGTTGAAGTGTTTGATTGAATGCCGTTGAAGTTACAGTTGCTATGTGAGTACTGGCAGCAGTGGAACAGTAACAGGTGAAAGCAGTTAACTGTCAGTGAATATGTATGTATGTAACAATTAAGAGAACATCTGACTCTGGTTTCAGTTTGAAGGTGTAGTTGTGCAAGTGAATGAAACGGCTCATTTGTGTGATGTTCTGTTGTGTTTTCTTAAGAAACAATGCACAAAACAAAGCACAAGTAGACTTTATATTTCACAATAAATACACAAACTCCTTGGCAGTTCAGTTTTTTACTGTTTAAAAATTTCTTGTGGCAGCAGTAGAGGCAGTGATGTTTCCTATTTCCTGTACGGGACTCTCACAGCGCCTCAAAACACACCGACAAGTCTGATCACCGGTTACATGATTGGTCACCGCAGCGTGACGTGGGGTTGAGTTTCTCCAAAAGTTGAGTCGGTCTCAACATTTTGCCGCAGGCCCGCTGTGGGTTTCTTTGCGTGCCCCCCCTGCAGTAAACCCCCACAGCCAAAATGAATGGAAAGACCTGCGTTTTTGTCGGACGACTGACGCAGGCAATCTGAACGCGGCCAGAGCCACTGACTACGTTTACATAACATGCACATAATATTTGCCCTTATTCTGAAAAAGACAATATTCTGACTAAGCTGTTAACATGGCTAATGAAAGTGAATATTCCACTAATATTACCGTTTATATGTAGCCGTGCAAAATATGATTTATTTCAATTTTTCCACCGGTGGCAGACTTGTTCAACACAGCCTCCCTCTTTCAACCACCTTCTTGAAAAGGTTCAAGTTGTGATATACCATATACCATGTGCATATACCAAAACCTGTTGATATCCAAGTCTTTAATAATGTTTAAAATGAGCTGTGTTTCTCTTCTTTTTCTTTTGGGAATGCATCTCTACCGCAGCCTTGCAAACTGTTGGCTAGTTGGAACAACCATAGCAACAAACAGAGCTGACCATAAACTGTAAACCGGCAAGGCAGTATGCTGGGCGTAAACTGTGGTAAAACCCCCCGACTGATATTCCGAATGCGCTGTATAAATGTCCAAAGAATGTTTCAAATTTGGAATATTGTCATATTCCGAAAGATAGTGGAATATTAGTGTGAATGTAAACCTTCTCAGTGAGGAGTAGAATGGCTGAAAAATGTAACACAAGGCAGCTGTTGTCTTGGCTTGGATGCAGGCGCAGTTACACTGGGACATCAACGGCATGGTCCATTCACCTTCAATCTAATCATGCCTGACTATCCTTCCAGCCAAGATTGCCATCCCTCTATCGGCTCCTTCATCCATTTGTCATCCCTCTTTCTCTCTGCCTCTCCGTCTACCTTTGTCCTCCTCATTCATCTGCATTTCTTCTCATTGAACAATTGCCCTGCCATTCTCCCTTGTAGCACTTTCTGTGGTAATGAAACCACACACACACACACACAGACACACACACACACACACACAGACACACACACACAGACACACAGTATCTCTCCGAGTCCCTGTGTTTTGTATAAGGAGGGAACATCAAACGTGTCTTTGCCCACAGCGGCCCTACTTGAATTTCTTTTCTCATGATGAGATTTCTCTCTCTCTTTCTCTCTCTCTCTCTCTGTCTAACTGTTTGACTCAGAAGCTGCTTCATATATTTATGTACCTCTGGGGGGACCATCTCTCTATCACAGTCTGTGTGTCTCTATATCTCTCTCCTCTGCTGATTGATATTCTGTGGCAGTAGAAAGCAGCAACAGCAGCAGCATTTGGGCCGTTGTCAGGGAAGGGGAGCCTTGGTTACGGCATTGTCAACCTGGTTGCCGTTGTGGTAGGCTAGTCACTTAGTTTCCAGGCGGCTTGGCTCTGCTCTTTTGGCGCTCATCTCATCTCATCTCATCCATCCTCCTTTTTTCTGCTCTAATCCTTTTTTGCCATTAGTTGTATTTGGCAGTTTCTTGATGATGCTCTCATCTTCATTTCCTCTTTGTTTTTGATATCACATTCCTCCCATCTCTTCCCTTTCCTTCCCTTCATTCCTTCAGTTCAGTTTCATCCTTCCCTTTTATCATTTTGTCTCTTTTGTGCTGAATTTTTCACTGGTGAGGCTTCCTCCTAATCATTTTCATCTTCCTCTTCTCTTTGCCTGTCGGTTTCCTCCCCCAGAATCACGTCCATCCTCTGTTTTTATTGCTCTTTCTTTTATTCATTACATAAGAATAAGATTTATAATTTTTGCTTTCATCCTTTTCACATTTTTTCTTATAAAGATGATGAAATGACGATCTCCTAATTATCAGCAGTTTCATAGTTTCTTTTCTTTCCCTTTTGTCTTGAATTTTTTTTACATGCACACACCACTTCCCTTCATAAAAGTCCCTTGGTTTTCATTCTGATTGTATTTTTAATCAAGTCTTTCTTAGTTTTTCCTTCATGCTTCTTTTTCACTCATCTTACGTTACGTAATTAGTTTGTTGTTTTGTTGTCTTAAGTCATCCTCCTTATCTTCCACTTTCCTTTTCTCTGATTAATTTGTTCCTCACAGGATCTGCAGGTCTGTGCTTTGGGCTGTTCACATGAGAACAAGAGTGACTTGTCTTTTTCAGGCTCAGCTGCTGTCGTTATCGCTGCACTGGTGTCAGTTTCTCTCACAAACACACTCCTTGTTTCTGAATAAAAACACTCTGATGGCTCTGTGCTTGTTGTAGATCTCTTTGCCGCTCAGGCACCCTTGCATTGTCAAAGTCACATTTGCTGTTCCAGTACATGCAGGAGAAAAATCCACTGCGATATAAAGTATGATGATGTTCACATTTCCCGTTTGTTTGAAATTGATACAATTTGGTAATTGCTTACATACCTCAAGACCCTGTCTGTTTAATTCCCAGCCGAAGAAGCATTAATGCATTAGATCATTAATATTTGCTGCCTTCTGTTGTAATATATGTGGGGTTTGGGGCTGACCAGGAGCCATAATCTACAGAAGGGTTGTGCCAGCTAAAGGGACACTCCAATGATTTAGTATTGCACTTTCATAAAGTTCAGGTACTTAAAAAAGAAAAGTCAAAGCAGCAACAGGTGAGATCATGACTTAGGTTCCCCTGTAAAGGTCTAGAGAGATAGAGGGGATAAAGGAGTCTTTTTATCCTGGCTAGTCTACATGTTTTCTGTGCAGTCAAGCTCAATAAATTAGATTAGAGCTTTTGGAGAGCAGGATAGAGCTTACTCTCTGTGTGTGTGAGAGAGAGAGAGACAGCAAAACAGGTTATGGACAGACAGACAGACAGAAAGAGAGAGTGTGACAGAGAAAAGGAGGCGGGTCGTGTAGCTTATTAAAGGGGCTTGTTGGGCTTGAAACACAACTTCATTGCTGCAGAATGAAAGTGAGGCTTGTGACCTGATTGATTTAACATTGAAATGTAGGCTACTCTCACTTAAAAAAAACAAAAGAAGAGAAAGGAGTTAAACACACATTTTTCACTTGCAATTTCATCATGCAAATCCCAATATAAAGAAAGCTCAGTACACAGACGGAGAGGTGTGCTGCAAACACACTATACTCTGTATTGGCATGTGTGTTTTTTTTCCCCAGCTTTCTCTGGCGCTCTATTTTAAAGGCAGATTGTGTTGCTCTATCTCCATTGGTTGTTTGCTTTCATGCCTTGTGCTTATTGGCTGCCAGCAGCATCCAGTGCAGCCAGCCAGAAAGCTGCTCTGCGGCTGTTAGTGATGGGCAGATTATACGCACACATTCACATTTACTCATGTATACAGTTATATAGTGTACATGAACGTGCAAAAACAATCATAGACATCACTACACTAGAATACATACACACATCAAACACGCATCACATACACATTGACTGTGCACTTCTCGTCTACTCATTCCTCTCTGTCTCTGGCCTTGTATCCGCTGTTCTTCGCTTCACTCAAGGCCTTTAGATGTACAAAACTGAAAGAGGCAGTCAGCTTAATCTCAACTCCATTTTAAGTGAACGAAAAAAAAAAAGTCAGAACATTTCACAGTTGAATAGTGGCTTTGGACATTGACAGTATATGAGTGGGCACTATTATTATGTATTGAAGTAAACCTGTGTTCTTCCCTTTGGTTTATTACTTGTATATCATCTTTATTCTTCAAATTTGAGGGCTGCAACTAATAATTATTTTTATTGTCAATAATTCAAACAATTCTGTGGAATCGATTATTTGTTTTGTCTATATGTAAAATGGTGAAAGATGTCAATCATTGTTTCCCAAAATGACGTCCTCAAATGTCTTGTTTTGATCACAGCTCGAAGATCTTCAGTTTACTGTCACACAGGAGAGAAGAAACTAGAACATATTCACATTTAACAAGCTTAGTTTTTACTTCTTTTTTTTATAAAAAAAAATGACTCAAACTGATTACTGTAATCAATTATCAAAATAGTTGGCGATTAATTTAATAGTTGACATCTAATCGATTTAATCTTTGCAGCTCTACTGCCAAGTTAATACAAGCCATCCTTAACAGTAGCTATTAATGCTATTGATGCTGCTGACACTGTTGAATAAGTGGTCTCAATGAGATGTGACAAATTCAGGTAGCACCATCAGGAGTGCTGCTACAGATTCTCTCAGGGGGCTTTGCCTGGCTGTGGGCTCCTGAATCAGTCAGCCACACACGGACACACTCGCACCATCACACGGTGGGGAATAGGCTGAGTCTGTAGTCAGCTTCAGTCTTGTCTCTAGGCCGGTGTCTTCTATTGGTGCCTGGATGCCCAGGCCAAAAGAACAGAGTGACACACCGCCTCTAGTGATAGTGAGAGCTTATACTGCTAATATCAGATGGTGTACAGTGTTTCACGTATGGCGCCTGCTCTCCTTTGTTCTCTCTATCTCCCATTTCTGCTCCTCACTGTGGCTGATAGAAGCCTACTGATTCAGAGGTGTGTGTGTGTGTGTGTGTGTGTGTGTGTGTGTGTGTGTGTGTCCATGGCCAATGCTCACTGCTGCCTCCCGTTACTATAGCAACAGAGTTTTCTCATTCTTGTCATGTGTGTGTTTTTTTCTGACTGAATACTCAGTGTACTCTGTGTGTGTGCATGTGCGTGTGCGTGTAGACAGACTACAGTATCATCCTTGCTCTGGACGTGTCGAGGTTAGAAATATGCTTGCTGATAGTAATCAGTGCATGCAGATGGATCACACACCGGATCGACAGTGGGACAGAGTCTATGCTGTTCTTCACTTCTCATTGCATCCCTAATCATCCATGTGTACTGTACGGCATATGGTCGTAATCTATATTTCAGATGAATAAATGATAATCTGTACAGTCGCCAGAGCAGTCAGTAGAAACAAAGCTATGGTAACACACAAGAACAGACACATGTATTTAAACCACTTGCTGTGCATGTGTGTTGTTTATGTTTAACGATCAGAGATCCACAGCACATAACTCAGCCTGAGGTTTGTGCATTGATAGCTCTAAAGGATCAAGACTTGTCACACAGCTGCTGCTACTCCGGTACACACACACACACACGCACACACACACACACACACACACACACACACACACAAACAGACACACAAAAACAGACACGCACAGACAGACACAGACATAAACTGATTGACGCAACAGGTTTGACAGGAATGTCTCACTCTCCCTGTCGTCTATCATCTTGTGCCTGACAGAGAGGCTGAGTCTACACAGATAGACGAGGCTGGCTGCTGTGTTAGGGACACACAATTCATATTTAAATGTTAATGAAGGCGGTTTTCATTGAATTTAATGGGTCAGAGTAACCTGAATTGTGGAAGACTTTCAATCATGGTGAAACTGATAGATTTACCTAATTAAAAGATGAATTAAGAGATGATGTGTGGATAAAGTATTATTTGGGATTGTATTTTGTATTGTACAAAATAACACCAATGTCGTTATTCATATGTGATTGTTTATCACCATGGTGTTACCTTCCAACATATTGCCTAGCCTTAAAGGCTATGATTGATGTATTTTTTAATAATAACAATGTATCAAATGAGAATATGAAAACAGTGTTTCAATGGGAAAGGGGTCGCTCTATAAACCTTTTCAGCTGCAGCAGGTAGCTTATTTATTTATTTATTTATTTTTACAGAAAATGCTCCAAAAACTCACTACCTGCTCAGCAGCAAACAGCACAAACAGTTAGAGACTAGCTGGTGAACATAGTGGAGCATTTAGCAGTTAAAGAGCCATAGTGTTGCTCTGTAACTTTGAGATCTATAAATATGTCTATATTTATAAAAGGTTTATCTATAAAAGGTGATATGTTAATATTATGTTCACAAGTTGTTTCTGCTGCCCTCAAGTGGACAAAAAAAAATCTTTGCAGTTTTAATAACTTTTTTTATTAACTCTTTTATTATATCACCACAAGTCTCATTATCAGGGGTCATTGTGAACATCTCATTTTCTACTGGTCCCATTGCCCATTGTTTCTCCTTAATCAACTGAAAAAATGTTTTTCCACATGTATTATTTAGATTTAAGTTAAAGATTTAAGTTAACTTCTTGCTACCATAATTACCCACCCATGGGAATTCATCAACCCGCAAAGTATGAAATTTTCCTTTCAGGGTTGGAAATGATTATGTTCTGTCCACCTGCCACTGTGGCTGATAGATTCAAAAATGTACCATCCACAAAAAAACACATTTTACCTCCTAATTTTTTGTGTCACACTCTTTTTGTTTCACACTCTTTGCACTGACAATGATATGACCGCCAATGCAGATTGTTTAGACATAGGCCGGGAAATGTTCTTTGGTTGTATGTGTTTCATAGTGGGGGTGTCAGGGGATGGCTAGACTTCTAGCTGGCTACTTCTATGTTTGTTGTTTATGCTCTTTTAGTCAGCGCTGGCCAACTCTGCTCAGCACTATAATTCCCTGTCCCCACATGGCCTGTTATTGGGCCCCGGGCCAACGGGCAACAGATATGAACATGTGCATATGCAAGAGTGTCTGTATTTGTGTGTATGCTGTTTAGTTGTGGCAGTAATGCTAGTTGAGACTATTCCAAATAAAACGCACACACACACACACACACACACACACACACACACACACACACACACACACTCTCTCTTGCCAAACTGTGTTGGTGTTTATTTAGATTATTCAAAAGATAGGTGAACATCAGATTTAAAAATGAGTATAAAAATACCACATACAGTGCAAGCAGTCTTCACTCTGTTCAGTGGTTTTCTGTAACTGAGAGGGACTCTGCCGCATAATCAGCAGCTCAAATAGCATTACTCCCCAATTTCATTCCTTTTTCAAGCCTTTAAAACAGGATTTTGTGTACTCGAACGTGTGACCAGCGGTATCTTGTTGAAGCCCAAAAGGGATGAGAAAATTTGTACGAATTACAAGCCTTATTTTTTGAAATAATAATCAAAAACGCTTGCAGACGGTCCTCATGTTTTATTAATAAATGTTTCCGATCATTGTAATAACATTGGTGTTGAAGCAATGAGTTTATTAATCAGTTACTTGATAGAAAGCAAATTAATAAACAACTCCTTCTGTTTTGCATAATTAAGATTCTTTTTGCTTGTTTTCTGCGACCAGCAGTCCAAAGACGCCCCCTCAGGCTATGGGGAGGTTGTGATGGGGATTTGTTATTGACAATGTATGGACTGAACAATAAATTAACTAATGAGAAAAAAATCATCAACAAATACAGTTGATGAATCATTAATGAAAACAATTGCTAGTTGTGTCCCTAAATGACGTTAGGCTGTGTCATTAAAGTGAAGTGGGGCGCCCGGGTAGCTCACCTGGTAGAGCAGGCGCCCATATATATAGAGGTTTACTCCTCGACACAGCGGCCCTTTGCTGTATGTCATTCCCCCCTCTCTCACCTCTTTCATGTCTTCAGCTGTCCTCTTTAAAATAAAGTGAAGTGATGACAAATGTTAATGACACTCGGCTGAACTGAAACCGAGACAGCGACAGATGGAGGTTAACCTTTGTCTGGAATGAATTAGAGATGAAAGGATGGTGGAGCATGTGAGAGTGATAGATGAGATCAGATAAGGGTGTGCAGATGAGTGTCCTGGAATGACTGCTACAGTATTGATACAACTGAAAGAGGGGTGTAACGATACATCAATCTCCATTCAATCCTCAACGATCTGATATTATAGACACAAAGTGAAATTATCAATACATGTCTTTAAGGTGCGCCTTTATTTTGAAATTTTCACTTTATATTTAATTATTTTTTTTAACCTAAATGTATGAAAGAGCTTAGCAAGGAAATGTTCAAGTTTTTTGTAAAGGCTTATGTATCGTCTCGTATCGGTCGCCGGCCCCTGAATGAAATCAAATCGAAATGGTATCGTGGTAGACTTTGTGATATCAGTAAATACTGTATCGTTGTCCTAAGAATCAATATAATTTTGCATCGGGGTAAAACGTGTGATTTACACCCCTAAACTGAAATGGACAGAAATCAATAATGTGTGGAGATGGAGGTGTTGACCAAGGTGGGTTATGACATGAGGGATAATAAACCTATAGACACGAAACAAAGGAGGACAGACTGAGGTAGCTGCCTGAGTGCCTGCTGGCAGGGAGTGATCACTCTGGTGACTGCAGTAGTGCATTATGGGAGAGGGGGGGGGGGCGTCGGAGGCAGACTGAGGACAGATGCACTCGTTGCTCCCTCTTCCTCTCCCTGCCTATGGAGGGAAGAGTGGGGGAGGGGTGAGTTATATATTATATAGAATGAGAGAACAGGGAGGAAGAAGATCAGAGGAGGACACACACACACACACACACACACACACACACACACACAACCTTATTCATGCACACACAAAAGGAAACCTGCAACAGTCAGTGACTGGCTAATATTTCTATAGTAAAAAATGCTCCTGTAGCTACACTACTACGTTTCGGTTCAAAAACGAATATCTTTTGCTTACGTTTACGCCTCACCCACACTACTCCAGCGTTTCCTAGCCCCTTAAATGGAGACCTTTGGAAACGCTGCTGCCCCCGTTTTGGTTTGAAAACTCCGGGGTTGCTTTGTAGTCTGGGTGAGCACAAAAAAAGGCTTTTGCAAAATGGAGTTGCACATCAGTCCGTTCAATCGGTAAGGTAGACTTATGCCGTTTTTTCCATTACATGGTACCTACTCGACTCGCCTCGACGCACTGTGCGTCCGTTTTCCATTGCAGATTTTCGTACCGCCTCCGTGTGGCTGGTCATCATAGCGGCTGTGACCTAACGCGACACACACACACAGAACGTGGAAGGTGTGTGTTGTTGCCACAGCAAGAAGACTCATTTTGTTTCAAATGAAGCTGGAGGCAGCAAAAAAAAAACACAGCTGGCTAAACTATTTAAAAATGGCGGGTTTGTTCAGGACACCCCCCCCACCCTCAGAACTCGCTTTCACGCCACCTTTTGGAAAACCATAAAAGGCGAGTAGAGGCGAGTCGAGCAGGTACCATGTGATGGAAAAGCGCCATTACATACCTTTCAGTAACAGTTCCACCTTGTCGTCGGTCCAAGCAAATAAATCCTTGGTTTTACTTTTCGCCATTGTTGTTTTTTCTCCAAAGTATTTTCTGTATTTCAACCGGGTAACGTCAGACAATCTGCTTCCTGTTTACACCGGCACGCACATGCTCAGTGTAAGCGAATTGTCGTGTGATATGTGTTGTCAGACGTGTTGATATGGACAGTGATTAGTTCTGCCACTGGAGCTCAAACTCTTGAGTGGACCGAGACCATTTTTGTCGCAAAACGCCGCTTCAAAATGAAAACCTAGTAGAGTAGATGTGGCCTGTGACTCTCTGCTGTACAACATTAGAATACCTCTACATTATTGTTAACTCAAACTGCATTCAATATTATCAACCATTATCAAACAGCAGCTGGTGCTTCACTCACACATCCCAAACTTTTTAGTTTATATGGAATCAGAAATGTGTTGTGTATATTAAAAGTACCAATGGGTTCTGTGTGGTTTTAACTGTTTGTTTATACGCGTTAATACATGTGTTAATGTGCATACTTCTGAAGACTTTCATTTCATTTTCTGATTGCAACTGTCTTATCAGTCTAAAACTACGTCCCAGTAGGCAGGTCTAACCCAGGTCTTAAATGTGAAACCAAACTGCCCTCATAATTGGTTGGGTTTGTGATGTTGTTGTTGAAACTTGTCCCTCTGTGTGGTTTGTAGGTATACGTGGAGTTTGACGACCAGGAGTGGGAGAACAGAGAGTGGGTGAAGGTCTATGAGGATTTCCAGCTGTTTCTGCTGGAGCACCAGCTGGTCTGGGCCAAGAGGAAGGAGGGACCCGGAGGAGCGGGAGGAGCGGGAGCAGGTGGAGGAGCAGGAGGCGTGCTGCAAGGAACCAAGGCCAAACACATACAGTGGCCTGCACTGGTAAGACCTTTGTTTTCTATTTAGAGGCTGGACACAAAAATAGAAACAGTCAGGCATATGACCACACTTCTCTTCATCTAAATATAAAGCCTCAGGATCATTCATCAGTAGGGCTGGGTACCAAAGTTAACATTTTTTAGGCAGCGAACGAATTGCCTGTAAAGTATTGAGTATCGAAAAATGCCTTGTCATTCAATACCCAATTTCAATACCTAAGGGGTAAATCTCATCAGCACCAGTGAGCCAATCAGCATGCTTGAACGATACCCAGCCCTAGGGCTGGGCGATATATCGATATTATATCGATATCGTGATATGAGACTAGATATCGTCTTAGATTTTGGATATCGTAATATCGTGATATGACATAAGTGTTTTTTCCTGGTTTTAAAGGCTGCATTACAGTGAAGTGATGTACTTTTCTGAACTTACCAGACCTTTCTAGCTGTTTTATTATTGATTATTTATCTAAAATCTAAGTGTGAAGATATTTTGCGAGAGCACCAACTGTCAACTCTAGAATATATCGCCGCAATATTGATATCGAGGTATTTGGTCAAGAATATCATGATATCTGATTTTCTCTATATCGCCCAGCCCTATATTAGAAAATATGGGACGTAGAAATAAGTGCTGAAAATGTGTAGAAGAAAAATTTAACAATTTAAAACGTTAACTAAAACAAACCTTATGGCGCTTTGATTTCATAAAAGGTACTCCTGTTGTTATACTGTATTTATGTTCACATTTTATTGTTATTTGAACAGCTGAGCATTGAACCAGGTGAAGAAACATGTTTATTATTTATTCATTTGATTTTGCAACTGTTCACTGAAATAGCCGGTTTCTATGAAACTACATGTGACATGTCATATTTGGCTTTGACTTTGCCTGAACATTTGCTCTCACTTTGCGGAAAAAATATCGGGATATATATCGTATATCGATATTCAGCCAAAATATATCGGGATATGACTTTTGGTCCATATCGCCCAGCCCTACCCAGCCCTATTCATCAGCCTCACTTTAAGTTATTACATTTATTTGTCCTTTGTGGCCATTATTTGTCGAAGTGGTTACTGAGCGGCAGCCCCGCTGTGTTTACCAGCTGTTCTGTGTTGGGCGGTGTCTGTTGAGCTTCTAGAGGCCACCACTAGCATCCTCATTGTGAAGTACTTTGATTGGAACATTGACACACTTTTCCAGTTTTTTATTAATCATGTAGCTTTGTGACTAATTCATCTGCATCCATGACACTGAATATTTTTGCCTCAAGTAGCCTTGTTTTCAGGAACACTGACTATACCCATCTAAGACTTCCAGTAGGTACCTTACCTGCGCATCCACTTAAAGAACCAGAGTCTATAGTTCTCAGCCATAGTCACTGGTCCCCGGAAACGCTGATTGGTCAATCATAAACCTCACAGCTTCATAGCTAAGAAAGCACGGGTCACCACAAATTATTTATTTATTTATTTTATTTTATTTTTTTTTAAGATAATGTTTTGGGCATTTTTAGGCCTCTATTGACCGAACAGCTGAAGAAATGAAAGGGGAGGGAGGGAATGACATGCAGCAAAGGGCCGCAGGTCGGAGTTGAATCCGGGCCTGCTGCGTCGAGGAGTAAACTTCTAATGGGCGCTTGCTCTACCAACTGAGCTATTTGGGCGCCCGCAGATCATTATTTTGACAAAAGGCAAAAGGTGGACATTTAAATGACTTCCTGAGTAGGCTAAAAGAGGTAGAGATAAAGAGGGATGAGTGTGTGCAAACGAGCTGGAGATGGAGGGCAGTGATCGACAGAACAAAGCCTCTGAAGGAGAGAAACTAAACTTACAACCATGTAACCATGTTTCCATAATCACAGACTTTAACCATCACTCCTCAGTGAATGGCCTTCTAGTCTGAGATCATTTTTTAGTTAAAGAGCCAGTTATCTAGCTTTGTGGTCAGTTGTAACTGAGAGGGGGTCTGGGAAAGGTTTATTGACAGTTCATTTCCAAAGGGGCGTCACCAAGGGACGCCGCTCAAATGCCTCTGGGCACATTGGATAGTCCTTCAACCAATCAGAGCAACGATCTGGGTGACGCTGCGCTTTGGTAGCCGTCATGTGGAATGTAAACAAAAAGCTGCTCGCCGTCGCTGCGCTATCATCGCATAAAGCCCACCTCAACGGTTGTGATTGGTGCCTCGATTTTGGGGACAAAAATGGGCTCTTCGCCAGACTGACTTGCAGAGCAAATCTCAAATTTGCCAGAAGTTTGTCAGGGTTTACCCAGGCTACCAGTTATCATTATGGAGTTTCCATGTTTTTTAGGAGTTTAAATAATATTAGAATTTATTTTTAAAACACGTAACCAATTCAAGGACAAGCTGTACACGTTTTGATAATAATGATTATGATATGAGAACAGTAGTGCAAAAATAAGCTGTGCACATTATGATAGTAATGATAAGTAAGGAGATAATATAATATAGTGACATGAGTAAAGTAGCAGCTGAAACCACAGTTAAAATGTTTGTCTAATAGTGGTTTTAATTGGAATGTCCCACTCTGGTGTGTGTGTGTGTGTGTGTGTGTGTGTGTGTGTGTGTGTGTGTGTGTGTGTGTGTGTGTGTGTGTGTGTGTGTGTGTGTGTGTGTGTGTGTGTGTGTGTGTGTGTGTGTGTGTGCGCATTCTGATTCTGTGACTGCTCTGTGTCTCTGTTATCACACACACATCCACCATTGGTGTGGTTCCTGTGGTGTTTTTGCTGTCATCTGTATGTCACACTTCTCACGCACACGTTGTATCACACACACACTTCAGACGACAGTGGTCTGGGGACACATGCTCATGCTGAAGCCCTGCGGATGTGTGTTTGTCTGTGGCAGTCAACACCTATTTGTAGCTAAATGTTTTTGTGTCTAAATCCGTTCATAAATGTTTGACATTGATGGCATTTAGTATAAGACTTTGTGCATGTTTTTTTCTCTGTGTATGCCCGGCAGTGGCTGCATGGAAATGTGATTCACTGTTTTGATTATGTAATAGCAGTGTGCACAGCACCATCTGGCACACGCATGGGGGGGGGGGGGTATAAGAGTTCAAAGACTTCCACACACACAGTTTTTTCCTGGTTGTTTTTCTTTCTGTTTGACTCCTCCTCCTCCTCCGGTTTTTGTTTCACTCGTTCGTCATATCACTGCCCCTCTGCTGCTATTGTCATAGCAACAACATCAAAAAATTTGAGTACAGACCCACAAACACACACACATCAATGACGATGACAAACAGATGCACTAACAGATGGGGCGGGACAAATTATGTGATTGGTGGCAAATGGTAGTCCACTGCACACTTTGGTAAAACAACCCAGAATGTGTCTCACTGTGCTTTACGCTGGGTTTACACACACAACTCCAACAGCAGCAGACCGGAGCGTATGTTGCAGAGCACTACGCAGAGCGCTAGCGGAGTTTTACAGGCAAAACTGCCTCCAAAAACCTAGCGTTAGAACGTAAACATATGAAAATAAGTTTAGTTCAGTTCTTTCGGCACCGACGCTCTCTCGCTCTCTCTCTCTCTCGCTCGCTCTCTCTCTCTCTCTCCACACACACACACACACACACACACACACACACACACACACGTCTGAGGACTGCAGTTCAGTCTGGCTGCTGCTTAGCGCAGATCTCTCTCTTTTTTGTCTCTGTCTATTTTAAAATGACACCAGCAAAGCCCAACTTTACTTTTAATGAAATCAAACAAAGAGAAATGTTTCCCCTCATCTTAAAATCGATACTAGAGTAACCTACTTCCTTTTCCAGGTGCTGCAATAAATATGATGAGGAGAAATCCAAACGTAATCGCTGCAAAACAATAATCAAATAGGCTTTATTTCTCTCTCTCCCTCTACTGTACAGCGGCAATTTGAAGTAGCTACAAAACAGTTCTGCTGGTGTACAGCTGGACGGGAGTATGTGATGTTAGCTGTTCATTGAATATGACGTGTGAAGGCCCGCCCATTTCTAGCACTTAAAGTGATGGTTCGGAGTAATTTACCCTAGGGTCCTTTGCACCATGACCTCGAGCCAAACACCCCCCGAGAAGCTTTTTCACCTGGGTCTACCATTGGGAGAGTTAGCGTAGAGTAGCGTTATCAGCTGAATAGCTTAGCGCAGGGGCTAATGGACCCATGTTTGTATCTGGTAAATGACCCCACTAATAATGCCCGAAATGATACCAAACTTCTACACTAGTACATATAGGTTATGTACTCCTAAAACGATGGATTGGAAAGTTTGTAAGTACACCAGAAGTTTGTGAACACTTGCCTGCTGGCTCCTGCTCTCTGCTGTTGTTGCTGCTGCCGGCAGTTAGACGAGTGCTTAGGACTGTCTACAAATTACAAAACCGAAAAGAGATACAACAAAAATATTTTTTTTTAAAAGTAAGTGCTGTAGTATAACTAGCAGGAGACAAGTAATAACTGAGATAAGTTTGGAGACATTACCTTATTTAATCATTAAATTAATAAATATTTTTGTTGTATCTCTTTTCGGTGTAGTAATTTGTAGACGGCCCTAAGCACTCGTCTGACTGCAGGTAGCAGCGGCAGCAGCAACAGAGAGCAGAAGAGAGCAGGCAAGTGTTCATAAACTTCTGGTGTACTTACAAACTTTCCAATCCATCGTTTTATGAGTACATAACCTATTTGTACTAGTGTAGAAGTTTGGTATCATTTCGGGCATTATTAGTGGGGTCATTTACGAGATACAAACGTGGGTCCATTAGCCCCTGCGCTAATAAGCTATTTAGCTGATAACGCTACTCTACGCTAACTCTCCCAATGTTAGACCCAGGTGAAAAAAGCTTCTGGGGGGGGTGTTTGGCTCGAGGTCATGGTGCAAAGGACCCTAGGGTAAATTACTCCAAACCATCACTTTAAGGTAATTGTTATGTAGTGCTCCAGGGTTGACCCAGGTGTTCTCTGAATTGTCACGACCAGGGATATACTCACGTAGACTGGCTTGGTTTGAATTTCCAATAGAAGTGTTGAACCCTGATCAGACCCTGGTCTGTGGTGTGAAAGGGGCATACGGAGCCACCAGTGGATATGTGTGCTGTGAAGCAAATGCAGGAACAGTTGAGTTTGTGTGAGCATTAACTTAACATGGCCATGGAGGAATTGACCTGATTACAAAGAGAACAGATTGGTGTGTTTAGGAAATACTGACAACACAAATTAGCAAGTGCCCCATTTGTAGTCTTATCAGTTCAGTCAGACAGAAGCTGCATCTGAAAGCATTTCTTTATTTTAGGCTCTGTACTTGCTCCTTCATCACTACTCTTAAGTTAAATGTTCAGGAAATCTGGCTTGCTTTCTGGCACATGCACAGACTTTGAACACTTCTGCAGGAGCACTGATGGTGATTAATATTGACACATTCACCTAGAAACAGACACAGTCAGACACACAGATTAGACCACACACAGACTAGTGTAGTTATTACATCGTTACATAACTAAGCCCCTGTGACCTACACACACACACACACACACACACACACACACACACACACACACACACACACACACACACACACACACACTGTGTGTCTCTTCTTTTTCTCAATTTATTCATGGTTGTCATTGTTAGTCTCTGTCTGTTTTTACTCTTTCTGTGTTTCTCTCACATTCATCCCTTTCTCTCTTGTGCTTTTTCTCAGCTTTGGTCTTAATAATGAGGTCTGTAGACTTTTAAAGATATGTGTACATTGGTTATTTACCGGAAAATATTCCTACCTAGGATTCCTACCTTGCACTAATGTGTTTGTTTGAGCCTGTATGTTGCTCTAATAACTCATAATGTTACTATTAGCAATACACCAATATAGGATGGTAAATACTTTACCATCCCATGCCAACTGATACACATACTATAGACATATTATAGACAGTTAAAATGTGCTATCCTCAAAAACAGTCTTGAAGATTCATTTCAACATGGAACTATTATATATTGATATTATTATTATATATATACAGTGGGGGAAATAAGTATTTGACCCCTTGCTGATTTTGCAGGTTTGCCCACTTACAAAGAATGCAAAAATCTACAATTTTAATCATATGTACATTCTAACAGTGAAAGACAGAATCCCAAAGAAAATTCCAGAAAATCACATCATATGAATTTATTAAAATTGATAACCATCTGATGAGGAAAAACAAGTATTTGACCCCCTGGACAAACACCATGTTAATATTTTGTAGAAAAGCCATTATTGGCCAGCACAGATGTCAAACAGTTCGGCAGGGATGTTGGCCCACTCCTCCCTGCAGACAGCCTCCAAATCATTCAGGTTCCGAGGTTGTCGCCTGGCAACTCGAATTTTAAGCTCCCTCCAAAGATTTTCAATCGGATTCAGGTCTGGAGACTGGCTAGGCCACTCCAGAACCTTGATGTGCTTCTTCTTCAGCCACTCTTTTGTTGCTTTGGCGGTGTGCTTAGGGTCGTTGTCGTGCTGAAACACCCATCCTCGACCCATCTTCAGCTCTCTCACTGAGGGAAGGAGATGTCGGTCCAGAATTCCACGATACATGGCCCCGTCCATCCTCCCCTCAATACGATGGAGTTGTCCCGTCCCCTTGGCTGAAAAGCACCCCCAAATTATGATGTTGCCACCACCATGCTTGACGGTGGGGATGGTGTTCTTTGGGTTGTACTCGGTGTTCTTTGCCCTCCAAACACGACGAGTTGAGTTGAGGCCAAAAAGTTTTATTTTGGTCTCATCTGACCACATCACCTTCTTCCAGGCCTCTTCTGAGTCGTCCAGGTGGTGAATGGCGAACTTCATGCGGGCCTGTACATGTTTCTTCTTGAGCAGGGGGACCTTGCGTGCGCTGCAGGATTTCAATCCATGACGGCGTAGTGTGTTACCAACGTTTCTTTTTGTAACTGTGGTCCCAGCTGCCTTCAGTTGATTCATCAGTTCCCCCTTGTGGTTTTGGGATGATTCCTCACCGTTCGCATGATCAGGGACACCCCACGAGGCAAGATCTTGTGTGGAGGCCCAGACCGAGGGAGGTTGGCGGTGGTGTGGTGCTTCTTCCATTTCCTGATAACTGCACCGACAGTTGATCTTTTCTCTCCAAGTTGCTTTCCGATTCTCTTGTAGCCCATCCCAGCCTTGTGCAGATCAACAATCTTGTCCCTGATGTCCGTAGAAAGCTCTTTGGTCTTGCCCA
>NC_041351.1:29173900-29253900 GCF_004354835.1 Perca flavescens
GTGAATATGCAGACCACAAGAAGTAATTGGGTTGTTTTTTGTTTTTGTTGGCTCACTTTTACTCACGACATGCTAACGGCAACAAACGATTCCATTCACTACGCTAAGCTTAGCTAGCAGCGGCGCGGCCGGACTAAGACAATACATGCATGGAGACAAAAATGCGTTTGCCCACCTATATAAATATAGAGGAGACGGTGAATAACCCTATTTCAACAAATGGTGGCGTGTTCCTTTAAGGATTCAGTCCCGCCTTAAACAGGCTGTGTGACAGGGGCTCTTTATTATAGCAAATGTGTAGCTGGTCAGCACTAGCATTTCATCTCCTGCCTCTTCAGAGGACAGGGATGGGAAGTTTGGCAAGTTACATCATCGTCTTTGTGATCTTGATCTTTTCAACAGATGAAACCTGTCAAATTTCAGGTGGACATGTTATTTATGTTTATTAAAATGCAGATTTGTTCACAGTGTTCCTGGTAAGGGTTTGGGTCTGTGGTTGTTCTGGTTCAGTGTTGATGTGGCTTTCATCATGACAGGATGACCACATACGCTCTAGGTGTGGCTCAGCAGAGTGTGTGTTTCTCTTTCTCTGCTGTAGCAGTGCAACTTAAAGGCAGAATGACTTCTGCAAATAAGGATTGAATAAGGCTGTGTTGTACACAGGGGGTTGCATACGGTGTTGCAAGTTTAGGTGTGGTTAGCAACACACACACACACACACACACACACACACACACACACACACACACACACACACACACACACACACACATACAGACACACATACACACACACACACACACACACACACACACACACACACAGACAGCCGTTCAGCCACCCTCTTTCTGTCTCCTCTCTCAGCACTCTGTTCTCTTAAGTCTGTGTGTGACGTGTGATCTTTGATGACACATCGACTTACACAAACCATTACAATTTTTATGTAAGGACGGCTGCCAACCTACCGTACAGGATGTGATATAATGTTCTGCTGTAGCAGGTCTTTAGTGTATGTGCTATAGTAGTAAATAATATCAATTCCCCCCCCACACACACACACACACACACACACACACACACACACACACACACTCAAAAATGTGTTTGTCTTATGTTTATGTCTCCTAAAATGTCAGACCTTGACTACACTTAACATGAATCTGTGCAGTTTGTCACCAGAGAGGTGTTTTTAACTTACAATTTGTTCAGGTGTAGTGATTCTGTAATTCTGTAATATTGAAATACAAGATTTACGTCCTGTCATTTGTTAAGTGGTGAAGTGTACACATTGAATGCATACTAGGGTGTTCTTCTTTATGGAAATTATGATTTCTAAAGGCTGATTCCTTAATGTTTTCACATTCTGTTATCTAGTAGCAACAGGTCACCTCCTTCCCTCTTAGTGTTAGATACAGATATAATCCTTTTACTTTTAATATATATGTATGTGTTATGGTATGGTAATATTATACATTTTAATTAAAAATCCATTAAGACATTTTGAAAGGGTTATAAAAACGTTTTTGAATTATCTGGGAAAAAAGAAACTTGACAAATCAATTTTTCATCACTTTGATGCAAAAGCAAATTAGAATTTTATATATATATATATATATATATATATATATATATATATATATATATATATATATATACATATATAATAAGCTCAGGTCATTGATTCACAGCATTGCCCACAATGTACTAAATATTTTTATATTTCGTCATACCACCGACTCCTAGTGCCGAGTAAGGTATTCCTGCATGTTGGTAGTAATACTGCAATACCTGACTTCCAATAGCAGTTTCATGCCATTTTGGTCATACCAAGCTTTGCTTCATCTTTTGAGTTTAGAAAAACCAAACCGCTGTTTGAACATTACATTACATGTCATTTAGCTGATGCTTTTATCCAAAGTGACTTACAATTAAGCGCTTTCAACTGTGAAGGTTCAAACTCCAGACAACAAGTAGTAAGTGCAAGTACATTAGCTTTAAATAAGCAAAGCTACAAAGAGACCTATGAAAGTGCAGTTTCAAAAATATTTTTAATTTTTTTATTTATTTATTTATTTTTTATTATCCAAGGTGTAGTCGGAAGAGATGTGTTTTTAGCCTTCGACGGAAGATGTGTAGGCTTTCGGCCATCCTGATGTTGGTGGGGAGCTCATTCCACCATTTGGGAGCCAGGACAGTGAAAAGTCGGGATTTCGTTGAGTGATTAGTTCTCCCTCGCTGTGAGGGGGCAGCAAGCAGGTTGGCTGGCGAAGTGGGCAGGTTGGGATATATGGTTTGACCATGTCCTGGATGTAAGCTGGGGCTGATCTGTTCATGGCCCTGTATGTAAGTACTAGTGTCTTGAAGCAGATGCGGGCAGCCACTGGTAACCAGTGAAAAGAGCGGAGGAGCGGTGTAGTGTGAGAGAACTTGGGGAGGTTGAAGACAAGCCGAGCTGCTGCGTTCTGAATGAGCTGCTGGGGTCGGATGGCACATGCAGGGAGGCCAATCAGGAGGGAGTTGCAGTAGTCAGATGACTAGAGCCTGAACCAGAACCTGAGCCGCCTTCTGTGTTAGAAGGGGACGTATCCTTCTGATGTTATGTAGCATGTATCTACACGATTGGGTGGTTGCAACTTGGTTTTAGGCAGAGGTTTTGCATATCTCTGGTTGTTTTCCGTTGTGTGTGCGCATATAAACAAATTAATTTGAATGTGTTGTTTCAGCACTTTGAACCACAGTTATTCAAACAACCATATTGATTTTAAAGTCAATATGAAGTACTGTATTTTATACCACTACTTTGTTGTAGGCCGTGGTCTAGGTAGGTATGGATGCATTAGTGGCTCTTTGCTAATATAGCTGATCAGATGCTTGTTTTGGCCCATTAGTCACACCTGACAGTCAGCGTCTCCCTGCATACACTGTGCCATTAGTGGAGCTTATAAAGCTGATAGTGGCTGTGTTTATCTAGCCTAGTTATTTGCCTGACTACTGTGTTTGTACTGTGCCTTTTGAAGGGCATCTTCAGGCTGCACTGACACAATATTTTTGTATTACACTGATCAGTAAGGACCTCTCTCTGTCTCTCCTTTCACTCGCTGACATGACTCCATTACTGAAACAGAATGCCAGCATTACACAATAGCAGAGGAAATGTGACATGACTTCTTGGCACACATGTCTTAACATCTGCCATCTAACATCAAAACACACAGTAGATCATTACTGCTTTCGGTTAAAGTATCTTTTCTTCTTGGTTGGAAAAATGGGTCATTTAAAAAAAAATTTGAATAGCAGCATTATCATCTTTCTTCCTGCTGGGCAAACACGTTTTTTTTTCATCAGTCATAGACCTTTTTCATGGCAGACGTGTTGACATGTCATAGTAGGAACAGCACAGGTGTATTCAAAACCATTACTGATGGCTGGCTGCATTCCACTTAGGAGAGGCCCTGGTATTGGGCATGCTGACTCACTGAAATAGCTTACTGAGACACTTGATGGAACTGAGCCATTGTTAAGTTTATCAATCTCAGCTGTGCTTTTCCTACTATAATAAGTCAACATGTCTGCTGTGAAAAAGGGCCATTGGCAGCTTGTTCCTGGTGTTGGTGTTTTTATTCATCAGCATGAACATTGTCAACAACCAATGGGTGCTCTCCCTCCAGCACCAAACAGGAAACAGCAACAGGCTAGAGCCAGTGTTGTTTATGGCTGCTATGGTGCCACGCTAAGCTAAACGCTAAAGAGGGAAAGTTGACAATTTTCAACCCTTCTGAAGCCCGTCATCCAACGGGAGTTTAACCGGCGGATATACACAGACCTCCAGGTACTGGAGACATTCATCTGCATGTATGGCAGAACAGAACATCTGCACACTTTCCCTAGTTACCAGCTAATGCTAGCGGTAGCTAGCTAACTTGGTTACATTTTTCAAAACTAATCTAGTTGTAGTCTTGCAATTTGTGATTCTGCACGATCCCCAGTCTTTACAAACAATGACAGTCTTTAACGCTAGATGTGAGATGATTGTCTTTAGATGTGAGATGGTGTCAGACTTTAGTCTTTTCAAAGTCTGTTCAGAGTCTTCTAGTGTATGGTAGGCATACGTCTGTTTCTCTCTGTGCCATGTTTTTAACATAGAGAGCATAAGGTTAGCTACAATAGCTGACATTAGCTAAGGTTAGCGCTTGTTCCAGCGGCCCTCTGCATAACGTCAGTTAAGTAAACTTTTTACCAGCCCCATTCTATGTGAGAAAACAACAGCAGGGGGAAAGAGACTTAGCATACATGCTGTTTTGAGAGTCCCAGGTGAACTCATGGTAGACATTACCGTATGCTAGCCGTGTGGTGATGCCCGGCTTTGGAGCAGTGGGCTGTGGGTTCAGAAGACTGACATTCTCTCCAGATTACATGTAAATCCCGCTCTCCTCCCCTCAAACCTCTTATTAAGAAACGCATCAGAATGCAAAAATTATCAACATTACACACACATCAAAAAATCATATCTGTTTTCAGAGGGAGAGGAACAGCGAGAGAAAGAGAGAGATGGTTTTAAAGAGTGTAAGCCCTCCTGATCTTTGCTGTGCGTGTGTGCGGTTGCATCTCTGATCCAGATATTACATCATCTCTCTCTCTCTCTCTCCCAGGGAGTGCTGAGCACTGTGTGAACTCATTAAAGACATTCACTGCAGACTCCCATCAAAGACACAAAGTGAATTCCAATGACCAGATGACACCCAAGGGCAGAGGGATCGAGTGTGTGAAAGTGAACAAAGGGAAGGAAAGAGGATAGAGGAGATAGTCAGCCATGCTGCATCATACCGTTGGAAATGAAAATGAAGGAAAGGATGTAGGATGCATATAAAAAAATATTCAACTCTTAATGCAAATGTTCATTAGTTTAAAAGGTGTGGAAACTCTCCGGTCACTTCTCCGTCAGCTTCGCAAAACTTATGCTGAATTGTCTCTTTTCCAAATATTAGTTGTGCTTTATGTGGTTGACGTTGGAAGGTGATGGCATGTGGCTTTGAGTCGTTCATCACACAGTCTCCTGCTGACTCTGCTAGCCTGGCCGGTCAAAGTTTTCAAATGTAAACATCAGAGGAAACAAGATGAAGATGAAAAGATGAAGATCACTATCAGCTAGGACCTATGGCTACGATCCTGACTACATGAACAGGCAAGACCATCTCTGTGTCCGTCTCCATCTCTCCATCAGAGGGGGCTAAAGAGGAGAGCGTGGAGGAATTGAACACCGACGGCGACTTCTCTGCTAGGCATCCTGCTAGCCAGTGTGCAGGCGTCGGGCGGTGGGCTGGGGGGCCTCTGAGTCTGTGTCTGTTTCCAGCTGGATGTTGGGAGCTGTGGTGTCCTTTCCCTGAGACTTGGCTGGATCCTGGAGTGCCGGTGCCATTCAACCGGGTGACTCTTCTTCTGTGTGCCGACCTGACGGACACATTCTGCTTCATGACGAATCATGCACAAGATCAAGGAGCTGATGGGAATACATTTCACTGGAATTGTACCTCGTACGAGTTCATGTGACAAATAAAATTGATTGATTGATAATTAGGGTTTCTTTCATATGACCTGTTACTGTCAGTTGTTGTAAATGTTCCAAAGTTGGCAATAAATAGTCTTTAGCATTATTTGCCAAATTGTGAGGGTCTTTTTAAAGGAAAACCATCTTGGCAGGTTCACATAGCCAGAAGGGGGGAGTTTTCTTCATCTGAATAGAGGGTCTAAAGATAGAGGGCGTATGCTGTACAAATTATATAACCCCTTGAGGCAAATTTGTGATATTGGGCAGTATAAATCAAATTGACTTGATTGATTTACAGACATGCATTAAACAGACATGCAAATTGGGTGGAAGTTATAGAACAATGGAATGCAGCACAATATATGATGCACACATTTAGTGTTAGAATTATTCATTCTTTGGCATCTTAAGTTTTATTAGTTCATTGTTGGGACATGTTACAAATCAATGTGCAGGAACGCTTTGAGAAATATTGTATTCACAGGATTTTTGCACCATTGTGATTTGTGGGGTATTTATTTGACTGGATTAAGAAAAACTTGCCAATAGAATTTACACAAAAATGTACTATATCACTAAAGTCATATCTTAGCATTCCCCTATTCAATATTCCATGTGCTATGATCCAAGATTGAATCCATACAGCCCATTTTGACAAACATGGATTGCCCATTGGAAACCATGGAGGTTAGAACGTGGAGGTCATTCCTGCTTTAAATGGAGACACACTGCTGAACTAAATGACAGGCCACATGATGGTGTGTCTGTCTGCCACCTCTGTAGCAAAGGCAAATGGTGCAGAGCCAGCATTAAAACTAATGGGACACTCTTCTAGCTGACACACACGCGGGCACACTCACACGTACACACACGCACGCACACACACTGTGATCTGGCTGAGTGCCCGTGTACACACCAACATTATCTGGCAGAGCTCTCCTCTGTCCTCTGTCTTAATTTCAGAGCAAGAGAGACCCAGACAGATCTTGTTTATGTTGAGAACTTAGGGTTTTATCTTATCCGTGTGTGTGTATTGTATTTTTTTTTCTTTTTAGAAATGAATTCCTGAGGAGGTTTTATCTGTAGCTGCTGCCAGCAGGGAGGATTTGATGCAAGTATCCCTGAAGAGATGCTATAAATAGCTTCCCAAAACCTCCTGGTCCTGATGATTTGTGATACATAAGCTTGTATCATTTGTCACTGTTTGTCAGTTTCTACTCAGTTTCCCACAGATAATCATTGGAAAATTAGAGCTGAGATAAACTGATGAAGTGGTTCATGTCATATCAGATGGCTTTTTGACAGCAACTTTGTTATTCAATCTGATAAATGTGCTGTACACTGATCAGATTACAGGCCAAACAGCAGATAGGCAGGAGTCAGTGTTGCAGTTGATAGAGGTGATGTAAAGGGAAAGTCAGTGATATAGAAGACAATTACACACTGAGAAGTAAGTGTAATATCTTTGTTTGACTTCTCTTTACTGGCTGCAGACGACTCACGTCCTGCTGCGTTACCTAGCAACAATGGCCCACTTTGTAAAATGAAATCCACACACACACACACACACACACACACACACACACACACACAATCATACATAGATATCAGAATGCATCTTGTTATCTGGTCACTGTAGTGGCTCTGTTCATGATGACAGGAGAACAAAGGAGTGTGTGTGTGTGTGTGTGTGTGTGTGTGTGTGTGTGTGTGTGTGTGTGTGTGTGTGTGTGTGTGTGTGTGTGTGTGTGTGTGTGTGTGTGTGTGTGTGTGTGCCATCACATGCAGCTCTCTCCTTTGAAAGCTGTGTCTCTAAACTGTGTTCACCATTGTAATGCATCTATAACCCAGCTTGTCTTGCACTCCGTTGCTGTGGAGTACCACAGTATCCACAGACCTACTGGTACAGTAACAGTCTGGGACTTGTATTTTGGTCATGGGCTTGTTTACCATCCATAGAGTACTGTAAACCAGTCAACTGTTTGAAATGTAGTTTTGGTGGAAATTGGGTCAATAAAAATTCCAGCCCCCCCCCTTCTCTCGGTGTCCCTCGTTCTCTCCCCTAAGCAGATGGAGCTGGTCTAGTGTAATCTCCTGCCTCCTGTGGATCTGTGTGTGCATGTGTAATTATAATTTACCTTTATGGCAGCAAGGACTGCAGAAAAAAACTGTTGTCTCCCTACACAGAAGCAGTTCAGGCCTCTCACTCTGACATGCCATAGGAGCAGAACACTTTAGTTCATATTTTTAGAGGCTTCCATGTTTTGATGCCAGTGTAGAGAATAAGCTTCAGGAGATGGAGACTGAGATAGAGAGTGCATCATACTTGTCTTACGTACCTACAGTATCACTACCACTGCACACATGTATTCTACACATGTAGCGGTCTGCTGAAATGGTCAAAATGGTTGTGGTTTTGTTGTATGTATTGTTGTTTGTGAGTGATACAGGATTTAATAGCAAGTGTGTGTGAATGACTGTTGCTTTAATCCTGCATCAGTGTAGCAGATGGACTGCAGTATATTACTGCACAACTGTGTGTGTGTGTGTGTGTGTGTGTGTGTGTGTGTGTGTGTGTGTGTGTGTGTGTGCACTGTTAGAGTGTAAATCTGCTGAGCGATGAACAGATTAACCAGAGCTGGTTTGTGGTCAGCTTATGGGTTCAAAGGTGATGGGTTTTGTGTGTGTGGGTGTGTGGGTTCAGAAGCAGGGTAGTCTTGCATAGTCTCACCTACAGTATCTCCACAGCGCTGTGTCAGCAAGTATGGTCTAGGCTAGACTGCCTATCATTCTGGGACAGGGGGAAAACACTCTGGCTCGTTTGCATTTATTTAAACCAATCCCAATCGTCTTGGGTGGGGCTAAGCCCCGGATGCAGCGACAGTGCTCATGCAAAATAGATGGCTGAAATAGAAAAAGGGGAGGAGAGTGCCTGACATCACGCGCCCAGTATTATGCATTTGATAAACCAGACTGGCAGCAGGGAAGCCAGCTCTGTTTCAAACCATACACTGCAGTCTAAATACTTGTCTTACCCTTTTCCTATTTGTTCATTATTATGTGGTATTAAATCATGTGTGTTAGGGCAAATCGTTAATTTCACTGTGGCTTGGTAATTTTGTCAAAGAAGACTTCCCGAGTGTAATAGTCCCACTTCATTCAATATTTGATACTATCTTCCTTCTGTAGTCAAAAACTACAAATACTTTTTTTCAGTGGAGCATAGATAGTTTGCAGTGTTTATAAAAAGGCCCATAGTGGGAGGGCTTCTCTGAACTTATTAGGTAATAGGGTTTTGTACGTGTGGCCAAGATCTTCAGGAGGTAAATATCACTTTTTTCCTTGACATTAGTCATCCCACTTTCTCACAAAAGAAGCAATACTTTAGCAAAACCATATTTGAGCATGGTCCACCAGTGCTGATCCACACACCCTCCAGCAAGACTACTGGGACCCAGTTAGTTTGGATTTCTGCTTACGACTCTTTACTCTTTTTCCAATACTGCCTCATATAGAGTGTATTGAGGTGATGCCCTCGTACAAATGGCCTATAATCCAGATTTACTAATCTAAGCATCAAAACATATTTAAGTAATTATTGATGACTTTTTGGGACCTTTGATCTCTCTTTTTCTTTTTCTAAAGGCCAGAAATTTGACTGGCACAAATTCTGGAAGTTCAAAAATTCACAATTTAATACAGAAGGAAGTGTTTAGGACCACTGCCTATATCTTTGATCATGTGATACTAGTGTTAAGTATGAATTATAAGATGGCTAGCTAAGTAGCCTGACCTCTCCATGTACCTGGAATTACTAATAGTGCGTTCCATTTACCTCGGAACTCGGAAGCCGGAGCTGGGAATGTGACACCTGAGATGAATGCGTTCCATTTATAAGTCACATTTTTCATTGTCCGGCAGGGTCTAGCTAAATTAGTCATCGTTAGCAATACCAGTTTATAACAACGCGTGCATACAAACCGCGTAACAACAACAAGTCCACAGATAGAAGTTGGACAGGACTGTGTGTACAACACAAATAAGACAGAAGTGCTATTCACTGTAATGTTACTACAGCTTTCACAACTGTTGATGCACGGGGCAGCCATGTTGGATTTTGAACCCGTGGTGCTGCGAGGTAGTCCGAGTTCCGACCCCGGAAATCTGAGGTCATGGGGCGTGTTTGCGACTTTGACCTCGGAAAATCCAACTTCCGAGTAAAAAAGGAACGCACTATAACCCCTAAGCCATACCTTAATTGGTGAAGTAACCCATGGACTCTGTCATTGGAACATTTCCCTCACCATGTTCAGACCGATCAGAACTGAGCTGGAGGTATGTCAATTAAAGAGAAGGATGTTGGAGTACAGCAGTACACTGGTGGTTTTAACTAAACTGATAAGGTATGGGCCCTCCCTCCTTTGAGCCTGCTGTTGCTGGAAAGCAGCTCTGATGAGAGCGGTGAGACTGAACCAAGACAGTCATGTGGCTGTAAAAGCACCAAAACAATGAGATGAAAGACCAGGGGGAGCTGCAGATTTAGTGATAGTTCTCTGTGGGATCATCACCACGAGCAACTCTTTTTACATTACACATAGGCATTTGATCCATGTTATACATTATATAAAAGTATTAGTGCAACTTGAAATACTGGGTCTTAATCACTGTCATTATCAAACTGTACCAACGCAGTTGTGTAAACCTACTAGATCAATGTAATGATTCAGTTTCACACAGTGACAGTAGACAAATATAGCATATAAATATAAATCATGCATGTTAACACTAGGTGGAAATTAGGTCTGAGTGTGGAAACTATGGTTTATTGTATTCAGCTCTGCTTTAGCATTTTTGCCCAGCCAGTTCTATGAAGATGGCTTTAGATAATGAGTTTAGAGTTGGATACTTTAATCCTTTCCTTTACTGATATGTTGTCTTAATACTGAGATATAAGTATAATGTTAGAAATATGTGTGTGGAAGGAAATGACTGTCAATAAAGCTGAATTGAACAGAGCAGAGGGGGAGGAGTGGGCGTGAGACAGATTGCTATAGAGAGAGCTGAGAGGCAGGGAAATTGAAAGCGAGCAAGTAAAAGAGGGTGGTGAGTAAGAGAGAGAGAAAGAGGCTGCGTCACAGAGAGAGAGAGAGAGAGAGGAAGTGTGTGTCAGCCGGCCCTGCCTCCGTCCCTCCTTCTCTCTCCTTTCTACCCCTCCTTGCGTCACTAGCAGTTAAAATGTCGGCTGTGTAGCTCGTCCTCTGCTCTGCTTTCTCTCCCTCTTGGCCATCTGTCTTTTCTTACAAGAAGAAACCACTCTCTCTCTTTCTCTCTCTCTCTCTCTCTCTCTGCCTTTTTACCCTCGTCATCCTGTATTTTCTTTCTTCCTGCCTCTCCCCTGCTCGCTGGATCAAAGCTAGTTTTGTCAAGTGCTTTTCTTCAGAGCCGTTGCTTCTTGGCATTGCTTGGAGCCGGAGGAGAGAGGTAATGTTACAGTTTTATATCCTCTGCTGTCGCTCAAATCGCTGCTGTTTTTCATCCGAAAACCAGAGTTGAGTTTGATCCATGAGACTGAAGTAACAAACTGTTCTAATCTTTTCTGTCCTGTGTGTGTGTGTGTGTGTGTGTGTGTGTGTGTGTGTGTGTGTGTGTGTGTGTGTGTGTGTGTGTGTGTGTGTGTGTGTGTGTGGCCTGTAACAGTCCCTGAAGATGCTGTTAGCGTTATAATCTAGCTGTGTCTTCTATGCCTCCTTACTACATACCTACTAATGTTGTGGTCTATACCACAGCTTTGTCAAATGTGATAATTTGTCGTGTTCGTTGTAGAGCAGATGGTGTCATTGGAGCAATTCCAGAATTTTATTTTATGGATTTAAGACCTCAAAAAGTATAATAGTTCATTCCAGTTTTGTGTGCCTAAACTCCATTTTATATCTCTGTCTATGATGCAGACTTTTCTATTACACTGTGCAACATAATCTTCCTCAAATTGTGATCTGGAATCACTGCACTTGTGATTGATGAGTAGGAGGCACCCACTGTATGTCTTTCTGTCTGAAAAAGGGACTTCAAATTATTGCTGATAAAATTAGTGGATTGGCAATGAGTATTTCATTGCCAGAAAATCTATTTCCAACTATTTTGACAACTGATCTTTTTTCATCTATCATTTCAAGTCATGTATTAAGCAGAAATGCCAAACATTCTCTGGTTCCAGCCTCCCAAATGTGTTGCAACATTGTAAATGGAATCTATTTAAGTTTTGAAGAGTTGGTCGGACAAAAACCGCAAGATGTCACCATGGGCTCTGCGAAACTGTGATGGCCACGTTTCACCTTTGTCTGATATTTTCTCTAATAATTAATTGAATAATTGTAAAAACAAAAGACCGATTCATTCATACTGAAAATCAGTAGTTGCAGCCCTACATCAAATAATCATTGGCAACAATCACACCATCAATCGAACAGCCGTCTGCAGCAGACCTAGATCGCTGTATAACAGGATCGATTCAGTCCATTCTTAATCATGACATATTATATATATATATGTATATATATATATATATATATATATATATAGTAGCACGGCAGTTGTGGAGAGGGAAAGAATGTAGTTCTCGTGTAGCAATACGGTAAATGATTAAATCTAAAATATCAGCCCACATTTAGGAGCAGTTGTGCTGTTGTTCCCTCTGTCCTTCTGGCTACTGTAGCTCCGCAGCTCTCTGCTTTCACTTTCAACTGCTGGTTCTTTCCAATGCACTTCCTTTGCTTTATTACATAAGCTACATATTGCTTATGTTTTTCTTGTTGCCCGGTGAATGCTCTCCACCATAAATGATCGATGCACTGGTGTTTCTCTTTGCCGAACCGACCACTAGCCAAGAGCAAAACTCTGACCCTGTATCTGTGTTAAGCCAGGTATTTTAAATCGGCCTACCTGGTTATGGGAGCCGACACTCTATACTGATCAATTAGCCACCCACTGCTATTTTTCTCAAAATAAGATTTTCTTCAGTAACCGTTTGATTACACATATAACAATGAAATCTAGATCCAGATGGGTGTTCTACCTAGCCTGGCTAGGCCGGTCCAATCAGTGACCAGAGGGAGTGGCTGAGAATGATGACGTTGAGGTTGTGCGCTAGTTTGAGTTGTAGTTCCGTAATGGCGGCGGAGAAAGATGCGAGCGAAGCCATTCGGTCCGCTGCCGAATATCCAGAAGTTAAAGCCCGAGCGAGAACAACCTTTGCTGAGTTGTGTTGGTGGCCATGATGTTGTGGCACTCCTCCCCACGGGGTTCAGGAACAGTTTGATTTTCCAGCTTGTTAGTGGTGAAGGAGTTGGCTAAGGCTAACGCTAGCGATGCTAAGCCGACGTCACGACCAAACGTTAGTGATTTGTTATGGCAGATCCAGAGTGGCTCTGGACAGATCCAATAGTTTTAAACTTCAACAGAGTACCCACCTTCAAGGAAGTTAAAGGTGCCCTGCCACACGTATTTCATGACTTTGTGGTAATGTCTGAAGTTCTTCCATGGACTCTGTAACATTTTTTGTGGAAAAAATGCCTTGGTTACCTCGTTTCAAGCCATTCTAGTGTGGTATAGAAAGCCTACAGGAAGACCAGCTTTTGTAATTGGCCTGATTTCTCTGCTTATTTCTTTTCAGTGGCTAGAGCTGACCTAATTTGTAATTTGTGGTATGTTTATAAGATGTACAATTAGGATGATTTACGTATAAAACTATCGGACTCTGTAGGTCTCGCTCTCCTTCTCTCTCTGACCTTCATAGGATAATGGCCCCCCCGGATGACAAAGCGTTAATGTGTGTGTGTGTGTGTGTGTGTGTGTGTGTGTGTGTGTGTGTGTGTGTGTGTGTAATAGCATCTCTAGGTTAGTTAGTGATGCATGAGCTCCATCATCACCTCTTCATCTCCTTTACATTCTGCTGCACTTTTCCTTCTCAATTATTCAACACACAATCCAGTCTGCAACACACACACACACACACACACACACACACACACAAACACACAGGACAGCAGAGGATGTGTTGTGTGTTCATGGAGACTTATCTGCTGTCTCAGAATGGTATTTTCTAACAACTGTCCTCTTCAGATGTTATTCCTGCCTTGAAGCTTATGTGTAAATATGTTTTGTCTTTAGTTCTTCATGAAGACATAAGTGAGTCTTTGTTTTTTATAGGTCCACTGGTTTTAATGTGTGCTGTGTGTTGACAGTAAGTGAATGTGTCTCTTCTCTGCTCATCCACTCTCCTGCTGCCTGTCTGGAAATGCGCAGTGACAGAATGCTTTTTCCTGGCACACTGGCAGATGTGACCCAATTGCGGTTGAGTGTGTGTGCGTGTGCGTGTATGTGTACTGTGGACAAGTCATTTTAGAGGGGATGGAGGAACCGTCATGTCCTTTCAATTTGAGAGAGAGAGGAATGAGAGCAGAGATCCACAGATAGCAGCCATGCTCTGCGTTTAAAGCTGTTTATTTTAGAAGTTAAAAATTAAACCTCCTAAATCCAGGAATGAGAAGACTCCTATTCCACCAATCATGCCATTTCTGTGGGCCTAGCCCTAGATGAATCCAGTACAGGTCTGCCTACTATCCGCTTCGCGCCAGAAAACCTGCGTGCAGTATACCGGAAGTAAACAAGAAGTAGAGGTAAACATGGTGAGACGCAGCACAGCACCACACTTTTGGAGCGAGGAGGAAACCAATTTCTTTATTAGTGTGGTGAAAACCATGAATATAATGTCTTTTGTTGACGGCAGAAAGTACCGAGATAGTGAGATTTATAAGAAGGTGACCGAAAAGTTATGCTAACCGTGCGTCGCCGTTTACATCGGGATATCGCCAATTGATTACAAATTCCATGTATACAGGAGTAACTTTCTCTGCTCACGCATGTAAACAGGTTATTCCGAATCTTTCAGAAACCCGAATAGTGACCATAACCCGAAAATTGACAGCTTGTAAACGTAGTCTATGTAAAATCACTTCCTTTTTTTGTATTCTTTCTTGACAAAGTTGGCAAAAAGGTGGTTTTCACAATGTTGGTCCTAATTCGGTTGATGAATTATTCTTTACCAATTTAACAATAACTCATCAAGACCAATTTGTTTCTAAAGATAGAAATTAGAAGACTAAGAATCAAAGCTATTACTGCTAGGTGTGAGTTAAGGGAGCCAGTACACAATAAAGCCAGCCAGGATATGAATCATTACTGAAAGGCAGAGTGAATCAATCTGTATCTTTTTTTTGCCTTTGTTTTCCTTGTCCACAACAGACCTAACAGAAGACCTCTATAGTTGAGTACGGAAATTCATTTCAGCCCTTGGAAACAGCAGTTCACAAAGATAGTCTCACCGCAAGGGTCAATCGCAACTGTTGTTGAGCTTTTGATCATATCACACAATCTTCCCCATGAAAATGGAAATTTGAACCTCTACAATTCTATGGCAACTGGGCAAAGTCATCATGGGATACAAGTGAAAGCTCTAAGGTCAAGAATAGTCAAAAATTCATTCTTGACCTACTCTTGACTCAAGTTTTCTTTCTCTGCAGCTTTCAACAAATCTCATGGGCTTCATCAGCAAAATTTGAACAAAAACTCTTGATCAAATTTCTGTCAGAAGCTTGAAGGCGGGCCTTTTTCTTTCCAAGACCTGTGCACATTTTAATCTGAATCCGATTGGACAGCAGAGACAAAGCTGCAAAAATCATTGTCCACTAAATGTGAAATATTTGTTAGATAATGTAATACCTCCAGGCACTCGGAGCATTTCTTCAGCTGCTCAATGTGTGCCAGATAAAACATGAGGCCTCCAGAACACACACACACAGCTGAGAAATGCTTCAGACCTATTCAGACCAGTTAGTCAAAGGTGCCTTTGACTGCTGAGAGCATTTCCAATGTGAAGGCCCTAGAGTTTGGATCTGGTGTTGGATTTGAAGGCATATTTACCACCATGTTAAGATCTACAAATGTGTGTCGACACAGTTGAGTCATTCTCTTTAGCTTTGAGCTTTACCAGCCTAGTGTGCCTGCAGTGGTTGTCACGGTAACAAGCCTACTTTATGTGTTCTGTGTTAAAAGGCTGTAAACCTTGCCAAGGTCAAATCATGCATTTGCACCTCCTCTGCCCAACATGTACACCAGGTACAATGGAAGAAAAACAGTGTATAGAAGTAGTACATGTATATGTGAGAATGTTTGTATCTTTTGTGTTTTGGCCAGAATACCTGTTTTGTGTTTGCATACTGTATATAACCCAGGGTTCTTCAACGTTTTTTTAAGCGAAGGACCCCTTAACTGAGAGTGAGACGGATCAGGGACCCCCTGCTACATACTGTATATCAAATAAAATGAAGTTGCCTATTAAACTGTGCCTACAACAACGTGTGGGTGGCCTAAAGCTTTTATACATACCTTTTTATGGCATAGTACAATACTAAGCTATTAAAATATTTGTTGGCATGATTTTATCAACTATGTCAAAAATAGTGTTTGTGGTTTATAATCTGAGAACTCTAGGAAGTTATCATGGCGGCAATTATTTTACCTTTTGTTGCAATGGTTGTGAGATAAGCTTTAGAAATACAGGGTTCATGTTTAAGGTAATCTACTAGGAGCAGCGCCTTTCCGGATGTCTGGCAAAAAAGTTGAGCCACTTTCTGCGTTTTTTTTCCCCCGTCTGTGTTGGCCCCACTGCTGCATCAACAGACCAGCCTCATTCAGGTGAATAAGGGGGCTGAGGGTTTTTTTACGCAGCAAAAGTCTGTTTGAATGCAGCCTTATTCTGATTTTTAGAATCCTGGCTATAGCCTAGAGGCTGAAGATGTTGGGATGCTGTGGCATTGTAAATATCTTATTTAAGTTTCTGATCCAGTATGTCAAGTAAGGCAGAGGATACATTAGATTGTTGCTCTTGTGTTCTATGCTGAAGATCCGTTGGAGAAGCATGTTAGTTATGTTCCATATTCTCATCCTATTCTTCTTAATATCATCAAAATGGGGATATTAGTGTGCATGTAAACATCCTCACTGTCGTGTTTTACAATGATGCTCCAGAGAAGGACACTGGTCAAGACTTTGGTGCAGCCTAAGGGAGACAAAAGAGACTTGCACTCCTACAGTAAATAAATACAAATTTTGTCCAAAATAATGTCCAGTTGTGTTGCCTTTGCTGTCAGCTGCATTCTGCCAGTGTAGGCTGGACATGTGAGATGTAGGCAGACAGAAATAGACCTGTATACACTTATCATGTTTTGCTTACAAATGTGATCCAGCCAGCCACACACACACACACACACACACACACACACACAGTTGTCTATTCTAGCTGCCCTAAAATAGAAAATAAGAAGTGATGTGGTAGTAGGTAAACCTCAAGACAACTTCTTCCCCTTGATGAATATAGGTGTGAATAGTTTGCACATCAGTGGAAATATGGAGCCTGGTCTCTGTCTTGTATGTGCAGTAACAGCTGAGCTCAGGCCGCAAGCTGACAGACATTTGTGTGTGTGTGTGTGTGTGTGTGTGTGTGTGTGTGTGTGTGAGAAAGTGCCAGCATCAAAGTGGAGTGTACTGCCTTTGAACTGTCAGACTTCCTCTACTTATTAATTTATTCATCACTCTGGAGCTATCCTTCTATTCCCTGCTCTGTCACTCTCTCTCTGCTGCGTTTCATCATGTCTCTGCTCTTCCTCCCTCTAATCTCTTCTGTTGCTCTGTCATTCATCTCTCTTCCTTCATTCCTCGGTTTCCTCTGCCTCAATTCTCTAACGTTTGGTTTATAGTGTTTTTTTTGTCATTGAGAAGTGAAGCTACAAAATGCATTGCTCATAGCTCACCTGGTAGAGCGTGCGCCCGTATACTGTATAGAGGTTTGACTCTTTACTTGCGGCCCTTTGCTGCATGTCATTCCCCCTCTCTCTCCCCCCTTTCAAGTCTAAGCTGTCCTATAAAATAAAGGCCTAAAATGCCCAAAAGAATAATCTTAAAAAAACTGTCCTACTGATATTATTATGTTATTGGGAAATTGTTTGTGTTGACCATGTTGTGTTTTTTTTTGTGTGTGTGCAGGCGTTTAAGCCAGTGGTGGGGAAGAGCCTGTTATCGTCAGTAACAGCGGTGGAATTCTTATTAGACCGACAGCTGGACTTCCTGTCTGACCATTCAGCCTTCCAACCATACCAGGTAACAATCCCACTCACACTGAATGATCATCGAGCCTTTTTGAATTTGCCCGCTGGGCCTGATTACTACATTGTGGTTGAATTGAATTTAGACATGTTCCCACTTCAGGAAATACTAGTTCCACTTTTACAGCAGACAGGAGTAAGAAAGCAGAAATACTGTCTAATTGCATTTTATTTCGATTTCAGAGCAGTTAACACTAAGAAATAAAAACAGATCAAAGCAAAAAAAAATAAAAAATATGTCCTTTGGCAGATGTACACATTGTAACTGCATTCGCTAACGAAGAATTAGTCATTCACAATTAGTTCTAGGCTGGATACTGCAGCCATGGAGTGCTGTTGGCTCTAGAGAAGCAGCCAGGGTTGGGCACTGTGTTCCATATGGATCGGCCTCTGCCAGGGTTTAATGTGAATATAAAGCCGACATGTGCAGCCACAGTCTGTCCTCTGAGTGATTTTACACATGACTGTTCACTACTGAGTCATAAATTACACACACTCATCCACACACATTATTACTGACTGATGCATAGACACACGATGGATACTGTAGCTTCACAATTGGCAGTAAATATCTGAGGGATGTATACTTCTGTTATGAGAGTGTGTGATGTGTGTGTGTCGATGGTCTGTAGCTGAACACAGCTTGTTGTATTGTGCTGGCTGGAACACTGTGTTCCACTCAGTGTCAAGCAGGCGGGAAGACTGTGTTCTGCACATTCACAATCAGTCATCAGTTTGTGCTTAAGACAAGTCCAAATTCCGAGAGAGAGAGAGAGACAGAGAGAGAGAGTCTATTTCTATTTTTCCTTTTGTTTGCAGCCAATCAGAAGTCTGATCCACTGTTGCTGTGTCCTCTGGTGACTCATGCGTTGGATCTGTGCAGTAGTTTCTGTGGCTGTCCACTGATTCTGTCACAGTCAGTGACCACAAATGTGCCACACTCTATGAACAGATGTGATGGGCATTGCTGGTGGTAGCGAAACATACAATATTCTGGGAGCTTGATGGTAATACAGTAAATGAAGTTGTCCGTGTATGTTCTCTTTAGCTGTACTATAATGAAAAGTGATTTCCAAGTTTGAGATGCGAGATCATTTGTTTTGTCATTAGATTGACTATTGACTATTGGGAGAGGGGAAAAAGTTAACAGCAGACAGCGCTACTAGCAACTCTAGTAGAGATACGCTGGACGCTCAATGCTTGCTTTCATTTTTCCATCGACATGGCATTTAAACAGCTAACAGGCTAAAGTTTGTAGAACTTGCAGATAACCTGTATTAACCAGTTTAAATTTCATACATGATAGTTAGCTCATGTCTAACTACCATGTAGAACTGGAGTAATAGGTACAGGGGAAAAAGAAGGCATGAAATGTTGGCCTATATACAGTATATAACTAGCATGTAGAGCTGGGCGATTTGTTTCCCTAAAAAAATCAGTGATTTTTTTTTATAAAAAACTTGATTTTCGATTCGATTCCCCCCTTCCATTTAAAACAAAATAACTGTGAACTGTAAATATATTTTAAAAATATATATTTAATGTATTTAATTAAAGTGCATCAACATAAACAAAATTGCAAAGGCAAACCCTTTCTCTGAGTGAAAAGTCACTGTGCAGTGTGCAACAAAGATTGTTAAACATCCAAATTATTTATACTGTATTTGTAAATCGATTTTTTTGAAAATATGAATCGATTTGACCTACCAACTCGATTTTTAAATCAAATCGATTTTTTTTCCCAGCCCTACTAGCATGGCTCCAAAATGTTCCCAAAACACTTTAGAATGTTTATTTTTTATTCTGTGGTGTTGTAGTTCTTTCTGTTGTTACTCCAAATATAATTTGCTGTATTATGAGACTAACACGCTACCTACAGTATATTGCAGCCAATCTAGTCACCAGTCTTATAATGCCAATGAGGTAAATCAGGGAATTGTTTCAGACAATGTTTGCGGTCTCTGACATCTGACCTGATATAGGTCTTAAATTGCATTCATAATGGTCTTAGAAAGGTCTCAAAAAGTCTTAAATTTGACTTGGTGAAACCTGTAGAAACCCTGTTTAGGTGATAAACTTAGTTTGTGGTATTTCCATATTATTTTGACAGAATTAATGGTGTCCATCACCAATCTGTTATGTGTTCAACTTAAAGTAGCCTTGGACCCGTCTCCTCCCCTCTGTGGCTAGATGAAGCTTTAAGTAGCTAAAGTATCTTCATGTTACCAACATCTTGTTATTTCTTTCTGTTTCAGGTTGCTGTGACCATTGAGTTGTTGCTTTCTGTACTGATATTTGAGGTTTCATCTTTCCTGTTTTCCTATCGTTTAAGGGTGGATGGGGATTTAACAGAGATTTGCTCAAATGTCCTTCTCTGGATGCTTCACAATGTGAAATCTTTTTAAATGTGCAACGTTTTGCTGCATAATGACAAGTCAGCTGCATGTCTGACAAAACTTTAAATAAGCCAGAGATCACAGATGTTACTTACCTATGCTAGCATTGTTTTTGGAGTAACTCAAACCTTATGATTGTAGCTAGACTTACATTTCACACCAGTGCCATTTATTTCATATCTTTCATTAGAGCCTTGCTGGCAAAATTGTATAAAGTGCTGAAAACTCATTAACAAGTCATTATGTAGTCCATTTAAAATGCTCTGCGGCAAGCACAGGATGTATGTGTCCCAGTGTATTTTGCAGTACTGCGTTATAGCCTAGTCTGATGCAGGATACTGTCTGCATGATCCCCAGTGTCTTGTCCTATTTCCTGTAGAAGGCTGACACACACACACACACACACACACACACACACACACACCTGACATCTGTGACAGTGAGAGTGACAGCCTGTCGACTTACTCGTCTCTCTGTGGAGTCTGGCATGACCTGGACATAGCTGGACTGAGTCTTACATACTAACACACAGGCACACATCTAGTTTGACAGTTGAAATTGGATCCTTAAAGTCGTAAACTGAAAGGTTCTGTGTTAGTAAATCAATCCATATAGCCACATTGCCATTGATTGGCTTGGAGAGTACAGTACAGTCTATAATGTTGACCTAAAGTAAAGCTGCCGATGTAAAAACAATAGAATCTCTCCTCATATGATGAACCATAGATAGTACTTTACATTGACTGATGCAACAATTGCTTGTCTTTGTCTTGTTCAAAATGCTGGAATGTTTGGTTTATTGTTAGTTAACGTGTTATTTATCTATTCATTCAGTTATTCAATCATTCAATGTCTCTTCAGCAGTTTTTTCACCAGTGTAAGTTCTCCTAGAGCACAGCCAGTCATTGGTGTCTCAGACACTGTGAAACCAAGAGGCTTTGCTATACACTTATAAACTAAATGCAGTGTATTATGTAACTGCTGCTCAGACACAGAGCAGAGAAACGTACTAGCCCAGGAATGTATGTTTTGACTGGCTACACCTGCTGCGCACACATGGCGTAGGACACTATGCGCTGCTCTTGTGTCCGGTGTAGCCAGTTTCACTGATTATAGTGAAAGCGTAGTGTTGGAACGTCTGCTCGTTACACATGCAATGTAGCCAGCCCGTAAGTTCAAATGAATTGAACTTTTAAGGCGAGGAACGAGAAGCAAATTGCCTGTATGTGTGAAAACAGCTTTATCTCGTGCATCCCTTTTTATAAAAAATATATAGCATAATTATATAATTTTGTCATTCTTTCAGGGGCGGGGGGTGGTTTTGACATTTCAAAACAATGGTAAGGTAAACACTGGAGACTGGTACACCAGATAGATACTAACACTGTATCTGTAACACATGTATCATACATGATCAGGCCATATTCTGCTTTAATTATTGTCCCTACAGTAAATCAGTACATTCTGTTGTTTGCTTTGTGATACGGAGTGATGGTGACCTACACGTGTGCTTATAGAGCTAGAGTTACATCCTGGTATCTTCTATGCCTTTTATTATATTGTGTCACTGTGACAGAGAGCGAGGGTCGCAGTGAACTGCAGTTGTTTTTGTTAGCTGTGCGTTCGTGAAAAGCAGCAGATGACGGATCACGTTGTCCTAGCTAACTTGTAGAAGAAGACAAAAGCGGTTCTTGTTGTTGCCACTTGGTATCTCCGTAGTAACTGTAGCCCTGATGTGTAGTTGCACTTCTTAGAAGGCGCACATCAATTACTGTGTAGCTATGCATGTAACCCCTTAACGCAGAGCTATGAATGAAGTCATCTTTGCAAACACGGCAGAGATGTCCAACTCAGCATAGTTTGCAGTCACGCTCAGAAGCCATGAAACCTCTCGCCCGATTCAACTCCAGACCAGGTCAGCTGATGATGCATGTCAGTATTTGTATTCCAAAGAACATCGTGGGTAGATAAAGAGCACAAGTTATTCAGTCATTTTTGCTGCGATAACCTTAAAGTGGATATTTAACAGAGTCAGATTGCCCTTGTCAGTTCTACATATATCCAAACCTTTTATTAAAGTATAAACTGATCCTGTATACTGTATTGTGATGGAATTGTAATGCATTATTTTTTGTTAGTATAACTCCTTTTCAAACTGAGAAACACACTGCCCAATTACTATTTGTTGCTGCACAACCAGAACACACACACTTACACTCCCACACTTTCCCAGTCCCCGACATCAGCAGTAACTGCAACCATCTGAAGTGAGGGAAAGTGGTAGCCTCACTCTCCTGGCAACAACTTCAGAGATGTACACACACACACACACACACACACACACACCCACACACAGAGCTGCCTATTCTTCTGGAGACCTTTGAACCCCACTGAGCAGTAAAAACAGTTTGACTCTCTCTCTCACACTCACTCAGAGCAATGAAGCTGTGGCCACTCCCCTCTCTGTTTTTCCAGTTGGACAGGAAGACCGGAGGGAGGGAGGAAGAGGAGGAAGGGATAGGGAGGGGGCTACAATCTGTTTGGCATAAACTGTACAATGAAGTCACTGTTTAGTGGGCCAACCCAGCCTGCTGCTCGTGTGTGTGTGTGTGTGTGTGTGTGTGTGTGTGTGTGTGTGTGTGTGTGTGTGTCTGTGCGTGTCGCTAGAAAGTTATGGTGTGTGTTAAGGCTGAAGGACAGGCGGTGGAGATTAAAACTGTTAGTGCTGAATCAGTTTGACCGAACTACACACAGAGCAGTGTGTTTTCCAATGTATTGTGCTGCTGTTACTCACTCACTCACCTACACTCTCTCTCTCTCTCTCTCTCTCTCTCTCTCTCTCTCTCTCTCTCTCTCTCTCTGTGTCTTTTCCCTTACCCTGCCCTGCCCCCTCCTCCCTGCTGTCACATACTTCACCCCAGTGTCACGTTACTTTGACAACATCTCGTGTGCTTACACATAGACACACCCAGACACACGCTCACAGAGACACCTGTGGTGTCCGGTCACACTGTTGCTGGATATAGATATAGAAGGATTGCCTTACATGTGGTTGCCAGATCACTAACTACCAACAATAGGCCTCTCATTTGAGCAGGTGGCAATTGATTTGGCCCAGTGAAATGACATCTGTTAGTGGTAGATTATCAACATAAATTCCATAACTTGTCCAAAGAAACTCACTTTAGGAAAGTAATATTGTAATATTATATGTAAAGCTGAAAATTGAAAAATGGATCCATTTTATTTCTATTGCTGCAACAGTGTAGAGCTGCCAATGGTATCACACAGGAGCTTGTCAGGTATCGTCAGCTTTAACATCAGGCTTTCCAGTCAATTGTCTCTGTCACCAGAATTGGTCATATCAGCCTATGTAGCTTTTCTAATTAAATACAATGCAAATTGAGAGTGAAAGTTCATTCTCGACCTTGGAAATAATAGTTTGAAAAAAGTCATTTTACTCGATATCCACTTACTGGCTTCTTCCACAGATTTCTGCTCCCATCAGCGTATGAAGTTTGCTCAGTTTTCGTTGCGCAACTTGTAGTATGGTTCTTCAGTCATGTGATGACTGTTAAAAGCTCAGGGTATGGTTTAGACCTGCTCAATATGAAAAGTGACATGAGATAACTTCTTTTGAGATTTAGCGCGATATAAATAATATTGACTTGAGTGGACCTTGAATTTAGATTATTTTGTTGAAATAATACACCTTATTTTCAGTACACAACTGATGTAATACCTCACTATTCTATAGATAACTAAACCTAACCAAAGACAAACTGAAATTCAAAACTGAAAAAGTGGGCGTTGAGAAATAAGTACATCTATTATTTTAATCCATGTACATACAGTATATGCATACATATGTATACATACACCTACTGGTACCTCACATAAATATGTACGTATATCAACAGAACAATCCAACTAAGGCTACATCTCCACCGCTACATTTTGGTTTTGAAGAGTTTTGAGCCAAAAGTGAACTCTGTGCACTCAGGTGTTTTTGGCTCCAGTAGAAGAACTAATCTGTTTAACACGCTCAAACCAAAATATCTCATCAACATTCTTGTAAACTGGGCGTGCGCTAGCCGGGATAAACAGGAGGCAGCGTGTATACTCTGCCCGTTGCTGGTAGTTGCCATGGTAACAATAGTAGCTTAGTCTCAGAGAAGGAGACGTCATGACCAAATCAGGAGGAGAAACAATGGTGTCAGTGTAGCTAAAGGTTTCCGTTTGCGGCCGTTGAGACTGCAACCCCCAATTGACTTCCCAGAACATTTGGTGTGTCTGTGTGTGTGTGTGTATGTGTGTGTGTGTGTTTGTGTGTATGTGTGTGTTTTATTTGTTTCTGTATTTATTTATTGTTTGTTTATTTTATATTGTTTTTATGTATGCACCTTCAACCAAGCCACATTCATAGTAAGTGCTACGCACCTGGCAATAAATCTCTTTCTGATTTAATATTGCAGGATGTAAATCAGTGTTGTATATGAAATGGCATGCTGTACCGTGATAGCCCACCCCTAACTCTGCATATCCTGATCACATGCTTGAGCCCCATTTGGGATTTATCGTGAATCTTTTTTTCATGCACTTTATTCTTTGCTCATATTCCATTTCGCTCCAGACCAATCGGTGGTCGAGGTGACCCTGTTGCCTTGGTAACACAGTCTCTGTGTGTATCTTGTCTAAACAGGCCAACAGTGAGCCAGAATAGATTGCAGTGGTGTTAGTAGAAAATAGACTCACGGGCACATACATGGGTGTTATTTTCTGTCAGAGTAAAGCTAAACATAGTTAGAGCATTGAAAGTGAAGGCTTTATGAGGCTCACATCACTGTTAGCAGGTCCTTCAGCTCCAATGTTGGCACTATTTTTTTCAGATTAAGGTGTGAGAAGTGGTAGAAAAATGAAATGGAAAATATTAGGTGGACACGTTATAAACAAAGCTGGTTCTATCTCTTCACACACTAGTTAAGTGTGTTCTCCTAAGTTCATTTGATATGATAGAGTACAAACAGTAGATGATTGACAGCAGGATGATCTTGTTTTAAATTGTATTGTAATACTGAGTGTATTTTGTTATCATGTACTGACAAGGCAAGGGCGCCAGATTCACTTGAGAAGTGTAAAAAGTACCCTTTGTGGAATCTTTTGTGGTAAATAGAACAAAGATCGTACTGTTACCACATCCATTCATTGATTGCTTTTGTGTGTAGAATCAACTGGATTGATTGAGCGTTTTATTTCTTTTTGTATAGCAGTGGTAAAAATAAGCATCAGAGCGACAAAGTGTAAGAATATATCAGAGATGTTCATGCTGACCTCTGTAGCACTGCATTCCAGTGTGGTATTTTTAGTGTGTATGCCGGTTTAATTTAGAGCTGAACAAGGCTGGGAAACTAGAACACTGCAGCAAGACGAGAGAGAGAGAGCGAGAGAGAGAGAGAGAGAGAGAGAGAGAGAGAGAGAGAGAGAGAGAGAGAGAGAGAGAGAGAGAGAGAGAGAGAGAGAGAGAGAGAGAGAGAGAGAGAGAGAGAGAGCGCATTTCTGGAGCCATATTAAAAAGAGCGATTCTGCCTGTTACCATTATAGAGCAGTTTTGTAACACTAAGGGCCCTATTTTAACAATCTGAAACGGAAGTATCAAAAGCTTTTTGGGCGGATCTTGGGCGCTGTTGCTATGATACCGGCGGGATAAATGACTCTTGCGCCCAACGCAAATCTAGGTGTAGTAGCTAGGTGTGGTTTGGGCGTAACGTGCAATAAACCAATCAGAGCGTCATGTCACTGCCCTTTAAGAGCAGGTGCGCTTGTTCCATGGCGGATTGCTATTATGACGGTGGATTTGCCTGCCGCACGCCAGCGGGAGCTGTCCCTGATGCGGCAAAGTAATAAATGCCGTCTTGGCCGGGTGGTGATGTTGCTGCGGCCTCTCGGGCGCATCTCCTCAAGTCTGGAGAGGATTGCTGCAGCCATGGAGCGTGGGCCTCCAAACGCACCACCTGCTCCTGTTGTGCCCCTTCCTCCCCCCCCCACTCCATCTCCGTCCAACCGCTCCATCAGGAGCGCATCGCGCATTGCCACTCCCGGACCAGATCCCACCGGAGTGTCCAATCCCGCCGTAGTTCAACATCACGTCTCCTTAAGTCCTCTAATATTTCCTCATTTATGTCATCAACACATCCATGATTCATGGATATGTTGTGTAAAACACAACAAGCCACAAAGAACGCTGGGACTTTCTGAGGACTGTACTGTAAAGTGCCTCCTGACAGATCCAAACACCTGTAGTGCATTTTCAGTAATATTATTTTTCTTTGTAATTATGTATGGTTTGCAAAAATGGGAACTGCTGCGTCATGGCATGTAGATGAGAGAAGCAAAGTGTATGCACGTTGTGCACACGCTACATTATGGCCAAGCATGCGCCCCTAAAATAGCATCTGAATAACACGCTACTGACTTTAGACTAGCACCACTGACTTTAGACCAGGTTTTTCCTGGTCAGTGGTGGAATTGTTTTCTGAAACTGCAAAATAGCACCAGGGAACATTTGCACCAGAACACGCCTCCTCTTTAAGCTGAACCGCCCCCGGTGGGCGCAAATACATTCCCTAATTTACCGACATGCGTCTGTGGAGGGAAAAGTCCGCTGTGTGTCGGGTGCAAAATAGGAATGATACATGTGTCGGTGTACAAAGGCAATTGGGCTGAGTGCAAGATAGGGCCCATAGTGCTTTGCGTGCCAAGACCTGAACATAAAGATGAATCATCTCAGCCAACTAGTCCACAGGCTGGCTGACCTTTCACCTTCTGACATAAAAAAACCCCACGAAGCCTCAGAGTAGTTACACTATGACTCAGAAGATTTGACCTAACCAAATTATAACTAAGAAAAAGAAAAGTACATTGCTTAGCAGTCAGGCAATAGAGAAGGGCAGACACAGACGGACCTGTCTGTCCAGAGAGGACAGGCTGTGCTGTCGTTTTGATGACGTGATGTGATTTCCAAAATTTCAAGAAAAAAATTACCCCAAATTCCAAAGTCTGACAGAAAGACTGATATAATATAGACCAATGGCTGTCTAGTACAAGTATTATCCATACTACTAATATCTCTTTAACTCATTGTGAGTAGATTTTGGTGGTTGTCTATAGAATATTAGATATCTTCTGTATCAGCCATTCATTAGAATGCCGACAGATTTGTGGCAGGAGGGGAAAATGTCCTGCTATGCAAATGTATACATTCTTTTTTAAATATGAATTCAAGTACTGTATCCTTGAAGATCCCCCCCCCCCCAAAAAAAAGCCTTTGCCAACCTTTTACCAAATGAACCGTGTACACACACACACATGCGCGCGCGCACACACAGCAGTAAAGCGGAGTGTGCTACCAGTGTGGTGACTGTGGTTTGGTTTCTTCTTCCTCACTCTGTCATCTGTCAGCATTGTGTAGTCAGCGTTGTGGATATGGTTGCAGCATCTTCTGCACCCCTCTCACTCTGTGACCTAGTGTGTGAAACAAACACACAAACGGAAAGCCAAGCATTTCTTTCCTCTTTCATCCGTTCTTTTCAAGGCTTGTGGCTCCCTTCTTTGCCGTTGAATTTCAGCTTTGCTGTGTTTATTCATATAACGGCACTTCTGTTCTTTTATGTATTTACAACCATTCCACATTTATAGAGTTAATTGGCCAACAGGAATCAGAATTAGATTTTAGGGTGTGTAATCAGAGTATTTGTTTGTGTTGTGTGCATTTCACTATTGATTGCAATTGCTCAACAGAAACCCTGCTGCTGCTCTTCACCAACATTGTTACTCAGTATGGCAAGCAGCACAGCAGGATGAATGCCTGATTCTTCTATTGGCATAGTTAGTTCTTTCCTAAAACTTGGTCTTTAAGTACCTTATAATAATAGCTCATAATAGTATTGTATTTGATGTTAGCTGATATATAGTATTACGGATGTTTAGATATTTTGACTGTTAGGGCTGAACGATCTGGGGGAAAAAAAATCTAATTGTGATTTTTCTGCCAGATATTGCCATTACGATTTGATATGCAGGGTTGTTTTTTTTGGCTACACATTGCACCTTCTAAGATCATGTTAAATAAAGTAATACAATAAATAGAACCCCACTGAAAATAGGACATTTCTTTACACAATCTGTGATATGTAACATTATTCCAGCATTTATCTTATGAAAAAAACTGTAAATATAATAATGAAAAGAGGAGTAAAAATGTTTCACCTAACATTCAACTAAATAATTCACATTCGATTAATCAGGTCTCCACGATTAGCTAATTGCAATCTTTCAAATCGCGATTTTGATTTGACAAAAGATGGATTGTTCAGCCCTGCTGTTAGTTTTTTTTTTTAAATCCCAAAAATGTTTTTAGTTTAGCCAATCACAGCCAAATTACAGTTTGCCTTGGGGCGATGTTGGCCTGAAGACTGGTCGGTGGTTCGATCCCCGTAGGATAAATCTGGGTGGGGACAGTGAAACGCTTTCAGTGACCAGCAGATCAGACTATGGTTGCACTGGGCAGCTTGAAAGTCCTTTAAAGGTGCTGACACACTAACCCGATAATCGGCCATTAAGGAGCCGTCAGGCCTTCATTTGGGCCGATTTTACATGTTGAATCGGCCAGTGGGCAGTCGGACTCAATGACCAATCTGATTGGTGTAGTGCTAGCCCTTGACTAGCGAATCAGTGCACTTATGTTAAAACACTTACCGGAAATGACGAGTGGGATGAGCGTGACGAAAATCTATAAACTGACCTTTGTCAATCTGAAATAAAGACAGATTCAGCAACGTTATGGCCTATTTCTCGCTTAAAATGTTTTCGGTGAACTATTTTCGTAAAATACAAGATCGTATTCCGAACAAGCCGCCATTATGGTCTGGCTTTGAAATTTGGGAGAAGCCAAGACCCACGTGACGCGTTTGTCCAATCAGCTGCAGGTTTTAATTTTTTGGGCAACAATATAGATTAGCACCGCCTGCTGTTATGGAGACGTATTACGTCTCACGCACACGCAGAACGTACGCTCAAGTCGCCGTCTCTTCGGTGTGTTTCGAGACACTTTTTGGACCAACTCGGGGAGACTAATCAGTCCGACTTCCTTTTCTGCCAACAGGTCGGTTGTCGGGTTGGTGTGTCGTAGCCTTAAACGAGAGCATTGCTCTGAGTAACATTCCATAGATACATGTTAAAATGAAATACAACCCTAACCCCTAACCAGAATTCTACAATGCACAACTTTGTAGTTTGTGTCAAAGCCCTGTTGCTGCATTTTCAGGTGTATCCTAATCTCAAGCTTGTGTTTCAGTGTGTTTGATGCTGATCCTTTGATATCCTCTGTGTGTGTCTGTGTGTGTCTTTCTTTCAGGATGAGGTGGACAGCCAGAACCCAGTGTTAAGAGACAACCATCAGCTCCATGAAGAAGTGAGGGGCTGGCTCAAAGACCAGAAGGTGCAGGAAATTTTTATGCAAGGTAAGCTTTCCATCACGCTCTTTATATTGCCAAGTATCACACTCTGTAGATATCAATGTTAGAATGTGAAGTATAAAAAGTTAAGAATTGTTTAGTGATGTGCACTCAGTCATCTTGTTACCTTAAAGTGCTCATATTATGCTTCATAATTGTATTTAGAGGTTATAACAGAATATGTTTACATGGTTTAATTTTCGAAAACAGCATATTTTTGTTGTACTGCACATTGCTGCAGCTCCTCTTTTCACCCTGTGTGTTGAGCTCTTTGTTTTAGCTACAGAGTGAGACCTCTCACTTCTGTTCCATCTTTGTTGAAAGTCGCACATGCTCAGTACCTAGGTAAGGACTACTAGCCAGTCAGAAGCAGAGTATGGGGGCGTGCCCTGACAGTACCTAGGTAAGGACTACTAGCCAGTCAGAAGCAGAGTATGAGGGCATGCCCTGACAGTACCTAGGTAAGGACTACTAGCCAGTCAGAAGCAGAGTATGAGGGCGTGCCCTGACAGTACCTAGGTAAGGACTACTAGCCAGTCAGAAGCAGAGTATGAGGGCGTGCCCTGACAGTACCTAGGTAAGGACTACTAGCCAGTCAGAAGCAGAGTATGAGGGCGTGCCACGCTAGCAGCTAGGCGAGCATTATAACGTGTGTTCCAAAGTTTGTAGTAAAGGCTGGACTACAATAGAGCTGTTTGGAGCAGTGTGTGAACAGTGTTTTCTGTTGGAGATGGTAAGTCCCCTTGGGGGGGACTTTGGGCTTTTTCACTTTGTAAACCTATAACGTGCACAAAAAACACAATAAAGGAAAGGGAAAAAGCCAAAAAGCATAATATGAGCACTTTAAGTAGTGTGTCTTACAACATGAGGAGCCTGTAGTAAAGTTGTATGCTTCCAGCAATGGGACGACAACACCGTGATGGAACCTTTTTCCTGTTGCTTCCAGGTCCCTATTCATTGAATGGCTACCGCGTGCGTGTGTACAGACAAGACTCGGCCACCCAGTGGTTCACTGGCATCATTACACACCACGACCTCTTCAGTCGAAACATGGTCGTTATGAATGACCAGGTACACACACACACACACACACACACACACACACACACACACACAGTTCCTTATGTGTACAGTAGTATAATGCACAAAGGGGAATGACAAGATGGATACAAATTAATTAATGAGTACTTGGCTACTGAAGTAGAGTTTGGCTGATGGTTTTGTGGTTTATGGTTTTATATTCAAACTGCACAAAACACTCAACACCTGTGTTAATTTTGACACCTGATCTGGATTTAAGATTTTTTACTAAAGGTATGTTAGGTTTAGTCACAGATTAGTCATTTGATTTTTGTTTATTAGTTTTAGTCAACAATTAGTCTAGTTTTAGTCAACAAAAACAGTTTAGCCATTTATTTTTGTCATTTCCTCAAAGCATTGTGAAGCTACAGCTGTTGACATCTTTGTTGTGTACAGCTACCATGGTTACCAGACTGTAGACTGACTCTCTTTAGGATCCACTTGTCATTCCCCAACTCTGGCTGTTTGAACAGAGCCCCATTATTGCAGCTACCTTGATCATTCAGCAGCTACACTCACCCACTTGTGCTTACTGTCTGGGTTTAGATGGTTTACAGTTGACATGAATCTTGCACTCTTTCCTACTGTTAGCCTGTGAACACGAAGAATAACCTTCTGAAAGTAACATCAACATTACATCCACATCCGTGACTGTTGTCTTACCTTTTGGTTATTGCTTGTTTTTGTAGTTTGTCCCAGCTGTTTTGTTGCTGCCTCTTGTCTTATTTTAAGTGGGATTATAGAGGAATTTAGTCCACAAATGTGTTAATGTTTTCCTTCCAATAACCAGTAACATTACTAGCTAACAGAGACATAATGGTTCTACTTTTTAACTTCTAAGGAAGAGATATTTTGAGCAGTGGAGGATACTGTTTCAATCAGTCTCCTCCTCTAAACAGGAGCTACACTCTACCTTTTTGACAGATGCATGCAGGTTGTTGAATAAGACTTTGCATTAAAACATTAAAAGTAATTAGTTTGTGTGTCAATTCATGTCTTTCACATTTTCATTTACTGTAGCTTTTATTAGTTGATGAAAATTGCACATCTCTTCATAGTTTCAGTTTTCAAAGGTTACTTTTGATTACGTTTTAGTCTCATTTTTGTTGTGGAGAAAAGGTCATCAAAGTTTTCATCACACAGAGATTCCGCAATAGCGCCGCAATGAAGGTCTGCCTTTATGTCTGCTTTGTTTATTCACACGGAACCAAGCAAAGGCAGCAGTGTGTGAATTCCCATAGCATGCCGGCATTCCGGGAGCAAAAGAGGCGTAACGTGCAACACAACAGCGTTGGCATCTAGTGTGTGTGTGAGCGATCCGCACCGTCAATCAACCACGTGATCCTGACACACAAACACCTAGCTTTATGCATTATAGTAGCTACTGGTAGTAATTGTCCGTAGAGAGAGAGAGAGAGCAAGTACAAGAGAAGGTTATTAATGACTTTGGCTACTGGGAGCGCTGCTTTGTCACTTTTTAACCCCGCTTGTGGGTCGACATCGTACTGCATGTAGTCCCGCCATGCCAACTGTCCCTTTGACACAGACGTCAGTTAAGCTCTGTTAGGGCTTTCTCACTACCTCCGCTGCCGGCCTAAAGGCGCAACAACTCCGTCCCCCCATTCTGTCTTTGTCACACAGATGGCGAGGCGGATTAGATTCAGATAACTTTATTAGTCCCCAAGGGGCAATTCAGTTTTACAGCCAACCCATCCATTAAGACTTAAAGTTAAAAAGAGCATTAGCATACAATGTATATAATGTTACAAAAATAATAAAATAAACAATAAATAAGTACTGCAGCAGTCAAACATCACCCTGTATACAGATGCTTCTCTCTCTCCCATAACATCCACACATTTACACATGACCCAATCATTACACACACACGCACACACACACACACACACACACACACACACACACACACACACACACACACACACTCATTCACCTGCCAGTGACGGAACAGAGCAGGGGGGGTGCAAGAACCAGTTTTGTTGTAGTTATGTTTATTCATTTGACAGTCTTGTATGATGTTCATTTAACAGTCTTATAGCAGAGGGAATGAATGAGATGGCATAGCGGTTAGTTTTCCATATCGGCACATAGTACCACCGACCTGACTGCTTGACAACCAATCCATTACTAAGAACATGATTTGGTTGGCACAATATTCTGTCTGCTTTCTGGACAACTGGTGTTTTCCAGAGAGAACAGAGATCTTTTAACTGGGTACCAGTGATTTTGGAGCATACCTTAACAGTCCCATCTTGAACAGGCAATGGGAAAGGGGCTTTTGACAAAATGACCACATTGAAAGTGAAACGGAGTACCTTTAAAACCCGGAGGTGATTAGGGTCTAAAAGACTCCTTTGCCATGTGCACAGTGTAAAGTGAGTGTGGTTTGTGTTCAGGTGCTAGAGCCTCAGAACGTGGATCCATCTATGATCCAGATGACCTTTCTGGATGATGTGGTTCACTCCCTGCTGAAAGGAGAAAACATTGGCATCACTTCCAGAAGAAGGTCACGATCCAGCCAGAACAATAACACTGCCCACGTGAGTGCACACACACACACACACACACACACACACACACACACACACACACACACACACACACACACACACACACACACACACACACACACACACAGAACAGCACAACTAGTAAGAACTTCCTAACAGCGGACATTGGTACTGGATAGGATAAACACATTCAAAAATACACTGACATATTTAGCGGTCTGTAAGCTGTGGCAAATATAAAAAATGCATCAAAGTACAAAGCAAAAATGAAGAAAACTGAAAGGTTCCACACAGAATGGCCACATTGAGTACATTATGAAAATGCATGTACTGCAGCTTCAAGTACAGTCAATAGTAGGAGCTTGCATGATACGATACCTTTCTGGATCAAAGTAAGTTTGAGAGAAAAAAAGCTGCCAAATCAAGCCTCAGATCAAACAGAATTCCATCTGCCATCAATTCATGCAGCTGATGTCATCAAAGCACCATCAGACCAAAAAAAAAACTTTAAATAACCAGGCTACACATACACCAAGAATGAAAAATGTGACTGAAGGTATATGATGACTGAAAATCCAGTCGATACCTTTCTGCAAAAGTGCTTTACAGTGTTGTGTGGGCGGTGGTCCTTTTACAGGAATTTTGGAAGAAGAGGACAATTTCAACATGAACACATCAACAGTTCTTTAAAAAATAAATGAAAAAAAGACCAACACTCCATGTTTCACATTTTTCACATTGTGTTATATATTTCAAATAGATCACATGTATTTAGGGCAATTCTTTTTCATTAATGATTAATCTGCAGATTATTTTCTCGATTCATTGATTGGGCATCACAATGTCAAAGCCGCTTCATGTATGCTCTACCTGAATGCAGCTAATAGGTGGCCATTGTTGTGTTTCTGTCGTGCGTAGAATACTGTTCGTTTTGATTTGCCAACCATTCACTCTCAGCATCTTCTACATTGCATCTGCTTATCGGTTTGTTTCAGAGACATTGGTCAACACACAGCTTCCCAAATTCTCTCTAAATCTTTTATTATGCTAAGTTTCAAACCAGGGACATCCCATTTGTTTCCTGAATTGGGCAATAGCTCTGGTTATATATTAACTCTTTTTCTCATAACTGTTTGACCCATGCCTGCTGTCTCATTTCCTTTTCTTTCCTAATTAAGATAACTTTAAAGTAAAATAAGTTCCTATGTGCTTTTTGTTAAGCTTTACATTACAACTGAACATACACAAACATACAGCACACTGTTGCCCTGGTTACCAATCAGCTTCTTTCATGTGACAGTTAGGGCTGGGTATCGTCCAAAGATTTTCGATACCGGTAGCTATAAAGATACGGTGACTTCGATAACGGTTCTTGAACCATACTTTCTTTAATACCAATTTTATAAAAACCATTTTAACAAGACCATTTTTTTTCGATACTCGATACGATGGAGGCAACGGCTGGTGCCTTAAAGGTATCGAAGTTCAGGAACCCAGCCCTAGAGACAGTGATGTCGGCAGAACAATATTTAGAATTTAGTGTTTTGGCAAAAATGCATGAGGCACATATGAAAGGAGCTCAGTGGTGGTCAATTGTCTGTTGAACACTCCGCCAGTCATTTCTGGTCCCGCAGTCATTAACAAAATATCTCCTTGTCCCACATTTTCTTTATATTCATTTCATTTTGTTATTATTCTTTTTTTTTCTTGTTGTTGTTGACCCATTAAAGATGGCGGGAGGGAGACCCGGCGGGACCACTGGCAACACTCAGGTACCCCCCACCCCACCCCCCCCCCACCACCACCACCACCACAACCCTCCAGACCCACACTTTCACACAAAATACACTGCAAATGAAGAGTATAAAATCACAGCTCACAGACATGATCTGTGTTTGATTGAAAGGAAAAGTTTCTGAATGAATAGTGTCTGGGGGAAAAAACCTGTTAGTATTCCATGAACTATCAGCTCTGGAGGAAGTTATCGGGCTGATGTGTCACATCCTCAATAAGAGTGCAGTGCAGATTGGTCCCGTCTTTCCAGGTTATTTGTGTGAAACCTCCACAGAGGAGAGATTAAATGATTAATGCACCCAGAGTGAAAAAAGAATCCCAAATTATCTCAGAAAGCAGGTGCTGCTAGAATCTAGAATCAATATTTTCCTCCATATATCTCTGGAATGAATGAATGACATAGATTAAAAAAAAGACTTAAATTGACTTTGTCATGGTAATCTGTTTAACTGTGAGGTTCCATAACAGGCTAATAGTAAAGCACTCTGTGTCTTCAGTATATTTGCTGCAACCTGGAGATGAGAAATGTCAAAGTGAAATCTAAAGAGTAGGCCAAAAATCCTGCCTGCACTACCATCTAGTGGTTGCTTGCCTCTGCCACACACTCTGCAGCACAGCATTTCACAGTGTCAAAATGCTTTATCACAGTTTGGTGTGGTCACAAGTACACTAGTCTATATGGACGACGTTTCATTAACGGGATTGCTCCGGTGCCGCCAGAAATTTTGCTTCATTTCGTCCGGATTTCTGCCACCTTCCTCTTTTTTTGTGTTGGCGTTCTAACCTCCGGTGGATTTGTGAGGACTATGGTTAACTGCTCCTCAGATCTCTGCAGGGTAAATCCAGACAGCTAGCTAGACTATCTGTCCAATCAGAGTTTTCTGTTGCACGACTAAAACTACTTTTGAATGTACACATGTTCCACCAAAACAAGTTCTTTCCCGAGGCTATTTTTCTCGATGCTTAGCACCGTCCAAGACAATTGTGATTGGTTTAAAGAAATGCCAATAAACCAGAGCACGTTTTTTCTCCCATCCTGGAATGCTGTATGGACTAGCCAGACCCTCCTCTGCAGTGCTGCGGAGGAGGGTCTGGCAATGCGAGACTACACCTGTCTCACGACGGTCTAAACCCAGCTCACGTTCCCTATTGATGGGTGAACAATCCAACGCTTGGTGAATTCTGAACCTGAGTCAGTGGCAAAAACTGCACTTGTAGTCGACAAAATTGACGATGCACATTTGCCCTGTAGGATTACATTGCAGCCTGGTTGGTGGCTGCTGATCACAGCGTTCTCGCTCAATACTGGACTACTATCATGAGTCACTTATGCACAAAAACATACGGAAATAGGGTCTATGTTGAAATAAAACAAAGTTACCCTTTAACACTATGCATTATTTACCACACAGTAATTTCCATCTGGGCATTAGCAAAAGTCAGTTTGTCTCATTTAATAGTTCGCCCTACAAGGTGGCTTACAAATATTTTCAGCATGTTTAAAAATGTCCGGCGTGTCCCAGACAGTCAGGAAAACAGAGCAGCACGTCGACCTTCTATCAGCCAACTCTGCAGACGCTGTCCTCTACATCTAGTCAGAGACAGGACAAAGTTGTAAAGCATCAAGCATTACTGACACCTTAATACTGACACCAACATCTTCTAACACTTACCGGTGGTGAAGAAGATTTATAGTTGACCTATCTGGATTACATGGAATGCATGAATGCAATTTCAGAGGCATACAAACCCTACTTTTCCTGTAAACAGAAGTAATTATATAAATTCCAATTTGTCTCTGGAGTAAAGTGTCTCAGGGAGGTGTTTCTGACTTATTTTGATTTACAAATTACATATGGTTGCATTCGTATGTAGTAAAAATGTAGCAAGAAGACTCAATATTTTCCTTTAAAAAAAAAATGTGGCTTCTTTTGCTTTCCATGCAGCGGCCCTTCCACAGCTCCTACTATAACCCAACCACTTACCTCACTCAGCTCCAACCCACAAATCAGACTAGAGCAGTAGAGCACATTTGCATGGAGGTTGCTATTTCTTAAAAAATAATGATTGGTCGTTAAGCAAAGTTAGTCCCCTACAATCATCTCCCTGTTAGCATGACAACTGTGTTGCAAAAAGTTGATATAAAGACTTATAAAGACAATACTTTTCCTTGGTTTCACATACATAACTGTTTAGGCAAGTGTCTAAAGTCCAACTTACTTGACTGTATGGCCTTAGTAAAAAGAAGAAGAAAAAGAAAATTGCACTCACGCAAAAATAGAACCCTTTAGAGTTGGGTCTCCATGGGTTCTCTGATCCTAGGTTGTAAACCATCTTGTCCTGTCCAGCTCCATGGATAAAACATAGCTTTGTGTTTAAGTGTGTGTTGTCCATAATATGTACATTTTTGTTATCTGAGACAAAAGGCAGTATAAAATGCTGTAGGAACAACTTTAGACTAAAGAGACTAAATCTTACAATTAGAGGTGTCTTGTTGCTCTCTCACAAGTTTTGTTGTTGTGTTGTCTCTGTGAAACTGCACATTAGATCAGTGATATTTCTGACTTGAGGAGGTTAACATCCGAATCATGGCCAGGAAGTACTTGGACAATTTTATTTAAATTTAGTGTTAAAAAACGTCATCATGATTATTATTCAGTGTAAAACTGTTTGCCTGTCTAAAATGATGATCCAGACACAAAACCATTCCACTGTTTGGCCATTTAAAATAAAAAAAATCCTTTGATGCTTTATTTTTAGCCTTAAGTTGGAAGACTAACTCTAAAATTATCTCACCCTCAAACAACCTTAAAGCTGTCAGCAGTTTGTCAGTTAGGACTTTAACCTCAGAGTCAGGGTTTTCATTTCAAACCCAATGTGCGAGACTAGAGTGAAAACAAATAGAACACATTACCCTTCTAATACTTTCTGACTGTGCTATAGATATCCAGTTTGGTCACCCTAGGAGTAGCAAATCCAATGTTGGAATGAGGCATGAACCCGAACTCCTAATGATATGAACAAGAGGTGGACGTGTATGTAACCACTCGTTGTATTTATGATTTAGTTTAAATTTCTTTTCCCTTCCCTCAGCAGTGTAGGGTGATTGTGTACCCGGTTGGTAGATCCAGTTGTTGCCAGTGGCGTTGTCTGAGGTTGTGTGACGATATGCTGCTGTTTTTAGGGATATAAACAACTGAGGCATCACATACACGTATCTACCTGGCTCTTTAGAGTTAAGACGAGGCAGGTGGAAACTGAAACTATTTACTAACATATTGACTTGCTTCTGACTTTGAATATGGCACTCAGCGCTAAATGGTAACATCACTGTAGGACCACAATAAAATCAGCAGCAGCCAAAACAACATGCTCCAGAATAACCACTTCTCTAAACCAGAACATTATAAGCTATGTAGGGTTTACTGCAGAGCAATTAGATTGCATTTGTTTTTAACTTGGTGGACCATATAAAAGCCCCAAAATGAATCGTTAAAAAAATACTACAATAAATGTAAGCTTCAGCGGGATATATTGCAGTGTTGTCATATTGGATTCCATTCAGTTGTAGAGGTGTATTAATTAAAGTGGTAACTGAGCGTATACATTCATAGTATAGTACTGTTTGTGATTCCCACGTCTGTATGTCTCTTTACATGCGCTAACATATGACTTTTCAAAAATCTTACAGAGTCATTACACACGAGCCCAAGCCAACAGCCCTCGCCCCATTATGACCTCATCAGGCCCCAACCCAAAAGGTTCCCAGGGGACGCTGGCCTCTCAACAGCAGAGCCAATCACAGCAAAGCCAGCAACCAGCCAGCCAATCGCACCACTCGCCCAGCGGCAGTGGGAGGGAGCAGAGAGAGCAGCGCAACTCTCGCTCCTCCAGGAGGAAAGGATCCGACAGCAGTGTTCCAGAGGAGGATAAGGACAGGAGAGAAGAGACCACAGGGAGAGGTGAGGACAGGCACCATCGAAAGATTGAATACTGTATATACACGTGGAAGGCAGCACTGCTATTTTAGTGATGCTGCAAGTCTTCTTTTTCCATGACATATTTACAATATTGACATCATTGTGGTTCCTCAAAAAATAACACAAAACCCACTACATTAAAACTTCATACTTCATGAAAAGTTCAGTAGGAATAGAAGCATCAAACTGTTTGTTTTTTTTAGCAGTTATTTCTAATGTGTCTTTGTAATGCCAGTCGACAGTAGTGAATGGGTCATATGTCTCCAGTCAGCTGTTACTGTTGTTTACTGCCACCAGCATTGTGTTACAGTGACAGTAACGCTCTTACAAAATTAGAAAATGATTATTGACAGTTATTGGCGTGTGATTTACTGATACTGACAGAAAGATATGTCAGGTTTGTTGGGTGACCATACAGATGTTTTTTATGTTTCTGTTTTTTAATGTTATCTGTTAATTGACGGAGCAGATGATGCAAGAACATTTTATGTGTGAACATACAATAAAGTTTTATCTTATCTCTTATCTTAATTAAACTGAATATCTTTTGGACTGACATTGTAGTGCTTTTGGTTTTCTGATTCCCTCTTACAAACATTTATGTAAGTGTTTGGCCAAAATTATACTTTGAAGGTAATTTGTGGTACTGCTAGTAATAAACACCACATAGCAGGATTCAAGTGAAGAATGAGGTAGAGAAGATGGAAAGCAGGTGGCAGAGTGTATTCAAACCTGTATTTGAGTTTTCAAAAACTGACTTCTTTGTCTTTTCTATTCATGTGCTCAGACTCCAAGTCCAAGGCTAAGCAGGCACTGAACAAACGCAGGAAGGGCGAGGAAGAGGAGAAGAAGGCAGGTCTAAAGAGGCTGAAAACCGACATGACCTCTGACCTGTCAGAGAGCAGCGACTCAGAAAACCCACACAACAAGAGGACCTCATGCTCCTCTTCCTCCTCGTCCTCATCATCCTCCTCCTCATCCTCCTCTTCCTCCTCCTCAGAGCCCAACTCCGAGAATGAGCTAAAGACTCGCAGCACTGATGTGAAACAAAGTGGTGTTTCCAAAAAGGAGGAGGAGGAGAAGCCGCTGATGCAGGCCACCAAAATGAATAATTCTTCGTCTCTTATTGGTCGCCTGTCCCCGTGGGTGGAGCTTCAGGCAGCGGAGGACAGCAAGAAGGGCGTGCTTAAGGAAACCGGCAAAATGACAACGAAAGAGGAAGAGGAGTTGGTCGCGGTAACACAGATCACCCAGTCCCCGCGGCAACAGACGCCTCTGATGTCCGACACCGTCCAGGGCGGCAGTATGGAGAGCAGCAAGAACACTGTGAAAGGTACTGCCAGCTGATGAATGACTACTGTCACATACACCCGTATGATGATTATAGTGTTCTAATCCGTGAGCCGATGGTAGATGAGTTTGTTCATTGGTGTGATAAGGCCTTTCTCCAATTACAACGCCACGAAGACCAAGGATACGGTCATAGATTTCAGGAAATCATTTCTCCCGCCATCTTTGATGGCCAATTGCCAATTGTGAGAAGGGACAGCAGCGTTTGTACTTCTTAAAGTGCTCATATTGTGCTTTTTGGCTTATCCCCTTTCCTTTATTGTGTTATATATCTTTTTGTGCAGTGAAAAAGCCCAAAGTCCCCCCCAAAGGGACTTACCATCTCCAGCAGAAAACACTGTCCACAAACTGCTCCAAACAGCTCTGTTGTAGTCCAGCCTTTACTTCAGAGACAAACGTGGTCACTTTGGAACACACGTTATAATGCTCGCCTAGCTGCTAGCATGGCACACCCTCATACTCTGCTTCTGACTGGCTAGTAGTCCTTACCTAGGTACTGTCAGGGCATGCCCTCATACTCTGCTTCTGACTGGCTAGTAGTCCTTACCTAGGTACTGTCAGGGCACACCCTCATACTCTGCTTCTGATTGGCTAGTAGTCCTTACCTAGGTACTGTCAGGGCACGCCCTCACACTCTGCTTCTGACTGGCTAGTAGTCCTTACCTAGCTACTGTCAGGGCACGCCCTAATACTCTGCTTCTGACTGGCTAGTAGTCCTTACTTAGGTACTGAGCATGTGCGACTCCCAACATGCTGAACAGAAGTGAGAGGTCTCACTCTGTAGCTAAAACAGAGAGCTCAAAACACAGGGTGAAAAGAGGAGCTGCAGCAATGTGCAGTACAATAAAAATATGGTGTTTTTTGAAAATTAAACCATGTAAACCTATCCTGGTACAACCTCTAAATACAATTATGAACCTGAAAATGAGGATAATATGAGCACTTTAAATACATTAAATGCTTTTAATGCAGATAGGAAAATTATGTCTTTATTTTATAAGATCCTTTATTGAATCTGTTCTTACTTTTGCCATGATTATTGGTAAGGTAACCTGAACATCTGGGACAAAAACCACAAACCAAAAGCCATATTGTAAAGGTGGCTGGCAAGGCGATAGGTTTCCCAAAGTCCCCGGTTCAAGACCAATAGGAGTAAAAACACCTTTGTACCATGTGCAAAAACTCGGCTTAATTTGCACACGCAACGTAGAATTTTTAACAGGGTTCAACGCAAAGTTTTTTTTTTTAACTTAAAGTAAAAAAAAATCTGTCAGAAAACAATGTAAAAAATATATAACAAAAAACACTTAAAATGTCAAATTTAAACAAAGTTGTCTTTAAATTTCCAAAAGTCATACGTTGAAAACATCAAAAGCATCAAGTGCCAACTTATTCAAATCAAATGATTATGATTCTATAATGCCTGGAGGGGCGAGTGGGTTGTTATTTACTTGCCCGACGTGGCATTTTAAAGTTTGCTTCGATGGTGTTGTGTAATATTGTGTTGTATATACAGGAAACATCGTTGTACTCCATGTCTTTGTATTGTTGTCTTTTTGTTTAAATTTGTGGCTGTTTGTAAATGTGTGTTTTTATCTTGCACTCCTCTCTGCAGTTTCCCATTTGGGATAATGAAGTGACTTTACTAATAGTATAATGTTGTTTTTTTAGCGTCACCTCGATCCCAGACGCCATTGTTGTCCCACCTGGGAGGTGGCAGTGTGATCGACATCACAGATGAGGCCCAGGCCACGGTGCACCAGGAGAGTTCAGAGGCAGTGTCAGCCCTGCTCGCCTCCCAGAAGGCCGAGTCCACGGCCCTCTCACCTTACCTCCCCCTCAACCCCTCCCCCGTCTCCTCGCCCCCCGTCCCTCCGTCTCCCTCACCATCAGAAGGAGGCCGCAGGACGGATATTGAGCCTCCCGTGCAGCAGCAGCAGGGCATTATGGGAGGTGGCATGACAGCAGCCAGGAGCTTAGGCAACAAGATAGAGTTTGCTCCCTCTGAGGTCATCAGGTGAGAACAGAAGGCTTACAATTGTGTTTAAGTGTATTTCTTAAAGTCAGTTTCTGAATGTTACAACTCATGATGCTTTTTTTTGGTGTCACTTAAAGCTGTAGTGTGCACTTTATTTCAATGGCTACTTTTTCAGGTTTATTGTTTTCTTAAATTATTTAAATGTGTTGACAAAGGACATGTAGTGATGACCTGATTATATCTGTCTTATAATATGTCAGCAAGCAATGCATCACCAAGGCTGTGTTGTAGATGGTGATGAACCCTTGCACAGTTAACCATATGCAGCGCACCCATCCATATGATGCACATTGCACACATAATTTGGGTGATATAAATGTAAGATGATTGCAGAAGTGACACTGATCTGTGTTTTTGTTTATTTTTTTTAAAGAAATGGCAGAGCAGATTCCGAAAACAAATCCAGTGTGGCAGGATTTATATTTTTATGATGTAAATTGATGGAGCAAAAGCAGTATTGGCTCCAAATATCGGCTCAAGAAAATTGGCAGCCCGTATCTGTCATCGGCTAAGGCGGATGAGAAAAAAATCGGTATCTGCACTAAAAAATCTATATCGGTCGATCCCTAGTTTTTCTGGGTGTAGCATGTTTGTAATTATGCAGCACAAGAAGGAAAATAGCAAGCATTAATGCGGTCACAGCTAATAAGGGACCACTTTGATGGTGATAGTGATATAAATACAATTCATTTTCCCTAAGTTAAATGACACCATATTTCTAAATTCAAAATTTTGGATTTAGATTATTCTGGATGTACATATGTAAAATGAAAAAGAATTCTGTGCTTTTTTTCAGGCCTGTCACATCGATGGTTCAAAATGTGGTGCTGGTGGAGAAGGAGAAAACTGTCCTTCCTTTTCATCTTCATCAACAGCAGCAGCCACAGCATCATCATCATCATCAGCAGGAGCACACACAACAACAGCAGCACTACACATCTATCCACCCCAGCATTAAGAGCCCGTCTCTGTCCGAGGAGACGAGAAAACACCCACAGCATCAACCGACCCCCCACAAGATGAACACAGTCCTCTCCCCTGATTTAACCAAATCCAGAATGAGCCCCAACCCAGCTCAGCTTGACTCCCTCAAACAGAAACCCCAGCACCCCAACAACTCTCAGAGCCATCTCTACCCCAACACAAACCCAGTTGACCTTCTCAAGGCTAAGCCCCACCCGGGCCTGCTGGACATTTCTAAACCTAAACCCAACACCTCCCCCGAGGTCTCTAAACATAAAATACAGAGGTACCCTGATACCTCCCCACCTCTGAGAGGCCGTTTTTTGGCTAAAGTAGAAGCAGCTGAAGCTCCGCGGTCTGGTTTCAAGCCGGTGGCGGCGCGGTCGGAGTCAGGGGGAGTCGGTGCGAGCGTCAGCAGCAGCACCAAGAGTCCTCTGATCATCGATAAGAACGAGACCTTCACCGTCTACAGGGACCCGGCGCTGGTCCGCTCCGACGCAGAGAACTCTGTCTCGGCCACAGTCTCCTCCAACCACGTGGCAGCCTATCTCCACCCCCACCTGCACACCCTTCATTCCCCCTCCCCTCACTCCCCCTGTCTCACTTCCGCATCCCACTCCCACGCCGCCTCCCACCTCCTCGCCCCCCCTCACACCTCTGCCCTGCCACATCCGCATCTTTTACCCCCCGGAGTGCTCCCGGCCATGCCTCCTCCCGCAGCATCTCTCCTCGGGGGCCACCCTCGGCTTGACTCCCCCAGCGGGTTGGGCCACCTTGCCCTGCCTCACGCAACAGCCGCACACCAGCAGCAGTTCCTACAGGTCTGCCTCTAGAAATATTATACAACCTGTGCAAAGTAGAGGGCTCAAAGAGTAGATCCATCTTGCATAGTATCATTTTGCCCAGTGTATGAATGTCCAGGCGTACTTATGTAAGCACACAGTCTTATTCTGTCTGTCTGTCTGTCTGTCTCTCTCTCTCTCTCTCTCTCTCTTTCTTTCCCTGTCGCTTTTGCTCCCTCTCCAGTTTTTCTGCCCTTACTACTTATTTGGAATACCTACAGTATTTGCCTAATCTGGTTATTGTCTATATGTACCATACTTTATTCTGGTCTGAAAGGATTTTTGTATTGAATTGTAAATGTTATATTTGTACCCTATATGTACTTATTTTTTTTGTGTCAGCACTAGGAAAGTGTTTAAAATGGGTCTGAATATTCCTATAATGCAGTGGTTCCCAACCTTTTTTCCTTGGCGCCCCCCCTACTCATGTCTAAGAAAAGCTGAGCCCCCCCGAAACCGAAGTTGAGGTAACTCTCCAGATAGAGCCTTACTTTCTTTTTTGATACAGAGCAGTTATCAGCATGGTTAAGATTCTCCTCCATGTTTCATTTATAAAATAGTGATGCCGTGGCGGCAGGAAAAACGAGGATACAACAAAATACTTTTGTATACATTATATATTGTAGTGTATTATCATAATTTGTTTAACATGTGCAAATATATATATATTTTTTTCCTCAACCTCAAACCAGATAAAGACTTGCGCCCCCCCTGTGATCTTTGCCGCCCCCCCTGGGGGTGCCCGGACCCCAGGTTGGGAACCACTGCTATAATGGATGGGGCCGTGTAAGCAGCCAGACAAGAAAATAAACCATTCATTCATTCATACATACACAGCATTTTAAGCCACACTAGCCAAGACTGTTATGTAATATCCGGCTCTGGGAGTTGAGGTGGGGGGAGGGCAGATGGGGAGGGGGGAGAGGAATGTTTCCTCTTCTCCCACTTTATCCAGTAAGGATATGACAGTTTGAAACTCAACATTATTTACCCCATTCTCTCAAAAAGATAATAAACAAACAAAAAACGTGTCTTGATTTTCAGGGTCAGGGCCCTCCTCCACCCCCTCTACTAGCCCAGGCTCACAGCGGGGCAGCAGGGCTGGGCCTTTACCCCATCCTCTGGCAGTACCCCAACGGAACACCAACCTCCTATCCCCCAGGGCTCAACCTGCCCCCCACAGCTAAGTGGGTCCACCCGGAAAATCCTGTCACCGTGAATTCCGAAGCCTCTCTCAGGAGGGTAGGTGTATGGATTTTGGCTTGTATTTCTGTGTTTTGGAGTAATTGTGCATGCACAGGTGACTGTGTCTCTTTATTTGATAGTTAGCTGTGTATTTGTCTTGGAACAAGGAGAACAGTTGAGGGTGGATTTAGGGAGGGAGGGAGGGAGGGATGAAGAAATTAGATTTTGGCAGGCAGGAGAAGAAGTAGGGAAGGAATGATGAAAAAGCCTCTTGAAACCAAATCAGATGTAGCTGGGCTTTTAAACGAATAGTTCATCTCTAAAATAAATTAATATGATGCTCTTTCAATGATTTAAGATTATTTTCCTGTACTATAACATGTATGACCACATTTTCTGTGGATTCAACATTTTGGTTCATTGATGATATATTTGTGTGATGTGTGTGTGTTATGTGTGCAGAACACAGCCAGTCCGTGGCTGCACCAGGGTGCCGGTAGTGCTGGCGACGGTCTGGGTTTGCTGAGCCACGTTCCCGTTCGGCCAGCCAGTGCCGACGCCCACCGCCCCCCGGTCAAGATCAACACCCACACCCACGCAAGCCCTCCGCTGTCAAAGTCCAGCATGAACGCCCATAAAGAGTGAGTAGAAAGACCAGTAAAATGTAAAGTTCTCCAAGATGCTGGATTGGCTTAAACTACGAATGTACCATCAGTCAGCCGAACACGACTAATGGACCAATTCTTTAAATGTTTGTTTCAGGATATTCAAATAAATTGTTCAACTTTTACCAGATGAAGTTTAAGCCTGTGCTTCCTGACATTGATCTGTTCAGAACATGTAGGTTTTTTTATTTGTGAAAACATTAAAGGTTTCTTTTGTTAAGTGGTTTACTCCATAAGATCTGAACTGTTGAACATGTGAACAGCTAAAACTATGTCCACACATTCACAGAATTAGTTGATGCTCAGCCCAGCAGCCTTAGAAGCTAGTCAGTGAAGACTCCAATGTGGGGATAGTCTCAGCAAAAAACACGGGGTCAGTGGGAAGACGAGGCACTCCTTTTGTCTTAAAGGTGGTTCAAAGAAGCACTCTGGAATTGCTTTGCACATTTGAACAGCATGCCCTTTCCTTTGTAAAGCTGGATGTGTTTAGAGAGCCCACACAGAGCAGTAAGAGAGCTGAGTTAGCCCTGAGACACAGACAGGCAATGCCAGGTCAGTCAGACAAAGTGAAGTGGCACTAATCCAATATTAAAGCAGTTCAGACAGAATGCTCTTTGTTCATTCAGCAGCCTGTGCTCTCCTTATGTAACCACCAGACATTATTTAGACACCACTGAATACCCAAACATACAGCATCGATCCTCTCTCTCATTAGCCTAGTTATGTCATGTTCATTCAAATCTGCTGAACAGCCATTAATACCATAATACCCTGCAGATGGCCCAAACCGGTCTGTACCTCAGTGTAGTTTGACGAAATATATGGTGAGACCTTGTGAACTGTAATCACTTGTTAAATGTTTGATCTCTCTGTGTGCAGAGATGTGGATAAGAAAGGCTTCGTGGACCCAATCAGGACGTTGACATTGGCCCAGCTGAAACAGGAGCAGACAGACAGGAGTCGAACCCCCACAGGGAAAGACGTCCACGTACACCGCCTCTACCTGGACCCCCACTGCAAGGCTCGCCAGGTAAATACACAGGTACACTACTCCACTTAGATATTATTATTATTATTATTAGCAACATTATTATTATTAGTAGCAGTAGGACTAATAGTAGTATTACACAACATGTTTGGCTGTGTGTAAGTGTACTTTTTCATAGATAAGCCCAAATAAACACTTAAAATATATAAAAACATAAAAAATGGATACAAATAATCACACCTACATGAACTGAATATAATCAAAAAGACTGATAGATGTAAAAGATGTAAAAAACTTTGTAGATAGCAGCATGTGTGTGTGTGTGTGTGTGTATATATATATATATATATATATACACACATGCTGATATCTACAACATTTTTATTATTATTATGACATTATTGTATTGATCTGTATGATGGTTTAAAATTACTCATATTGCCAAAGGATCTTTTTCTTTTGAGAAATATTAATCAACCTTTTTTTGAGTCACAGCTGTCCTGGGTGACTCAACTGTCAAACTGGAGATAGACACCACTAACTAGTTGACATCCAGTGTTAAATTATCCGTTCCATATATTGGTCTACATGTAAATTAACTGACCTAAAAAATAATGCAGGAGCGCTGCAATCTGAAAAAAGCGGTACTTAACAGTGTTTGCATTTTCATTTACAGGATGCGGTTCAGGCAGCAGACCGAGCCAGTAAATACAAAGAGGAGAATCGGCAAATCCTGAAAGAGAGCATCGAGGTCGCTCCCTTCACCGCTAAGATCCAGCGCTCCAGTGACCCGGGGATGGATAGGGACCGAGAGAGGAGCAGAGATCCAGCCTTCCCTGTGCGGTTACCAGCTCTTGCCTCCCCAGGCCCCAAGGCCGGCCACATCCTTCCCCACGTCATCCAATCAGAGAAGAGCAATTACTTCACCACACTGTCCAACAGTGTAGTGAATGAGCCTCCAAGACTTTACCCTTCCAAGGAGCTCAGCTCTTACTATGAGAAAGTGTCTGGCGGAGCTCCAGGGGTTGTGGCCAGTGTCGGGGCCAATGTGCCAAGCCAGGGAGCTCTGTCCCTGGGCAGCTATAGCTCCAAAACTTCTCTCTCCAAGCCCCCTCCCCTCATTAAGCACCAGCCAGAGGGAGGAGAGGGTTTAGCAGGAAAAATCACTGAGCAGCTCAGCCAGCAGGTGACACTAGTCCAACAGCAGCATTCGCAACACACAGGTATAGACAGGATAGAACGCCGCAGCCCTGCCATTTCTCCTTCCTCCTCTATGTCTCTGTCTTCCTCCTCAGCACCCAACCACCACCACCACCACCACCACCCCCACCACCAACAACAACAACAGCAGCAGCAGCAGCAGCAGCAGCAGCAACAGCTCAGGGCAATGCCATCTCTCCACCGAGCACCTGTGTTCCATCCGCCCACACAGCACGCACTAGAACGCAGAGAGGCTGCGGAACGGGAGAAGGAGCGGGAGAAGGAAAGAGAGAGAGAGAGGGAGAGAGCAGCTTATGGTGGACGCCTGTCTCCGCCAACACTCACACCCATCCAGCCAGTTAGCTTAGCGGCAGCTGGTAGTAAAACTTCAGCGGAGCAGCAGAAGCCCCCCACGCTGCTGCCGGAACTCAGGGACGTCAAAGGTCATGGAAACGCTGCCGTCGTCACCTCTGTGGCCTCGGCCATCAGTGGGGAGATCATGACTTCATCTACAGACGCATGGAGAGGTGGAGAGATGATTCAGGAAAGACAAGGCTCATTCTCTGGAGAGAAAGGAGTGTCAAGGGGCAAGCCCCAATCCGCAATGGCATCAGTCATTGTGCGTCCATCGACATCTGTTAAGTACGACAGTCCTCCTGGTGCTAACAAATCTGGTGCTATGCTCCTTAAAGAGCTCCCCCAGGGGAGGTTCTACCCATCCAAGCTTCAGGGGGAATGCCTCAGACTAGGGGAGAGTGTTAGAGAAGCTGTAGCTGGCAGGGTTATCCAACCCAACTCAAACCTGGACGACATGTGTGTCCAGTATAAAAATACTTACATGCGTGGCATGCAGGGAACTATGGGGGCCAGTATCACAAACTCTGTGTGCAGGACTGCTATTTCAGCCGCATCAGCTTTTGGCGTACAGAGTATCAGTGGGACAGCCATCTCTGAGCTGGGCTACTCTGTCTCAGCTCGAGGAGAGATCTCACCCCATAGCGCTGGCTTTTGTGGCCGGGTGCTGAGCCACTTAGGACCAGGAGAGTACCAGGAAGGGTTAGGCTCACGCAACACATCACCAGGGGGGTCTCTGCCTCCCTCTAGTCCAGCAGGAACACCCCAGCCTAGTCCAAGCCTCACCCCAACACCTTCCTCCATTTCTGGCTCCAGTCAGCCTTACTCCTCCTCCTTTGTCCACCTTAAGAAGCACAAAGCGGCCTTGGCTGCCGCCCAATCCAGAAGCAACTTCTCCACTGCTCCAACATCCATCGCAACTGGAAACTGTTTCCTACCTGTGGATTCAGTTGACAAAACCCCCATTCACAACTCGCCCCCTCCACCCTCCAGCCAAGCCTCATCGTCTTCGGTCGACAGTAGTAGCGGCAGCTTGGCAAGCGGGAGCACAACAACGGGCAAGTCCAGTCCCCTGCCCAACGGCCAGAGCTCTGGACCAGCCTCAACAAGCAGCGGGCAGTCCATTAACTACCACAAGCTGAAGAAAGCCTGGTTAACCCGGCACTCAGAGGAGGACAGGAACACAACTGCCACTATATGCTCCACCAGTACTAAACCGGAGAAACTGCCCAGCACCACCACCACCACCACCACCACCACCAGCACAAGTAACACCTCCGCCATGGCAGAAATGATCAAACCCTGTACAGTCAATCTCAGCGCCTCCACCTCCAGTGAGGTGGAGATGAGCAAAGAAAGTGCAAGCAAAGTGGAGCGAGAGAGGCAGCTGGAGGAGAAGGGGGGAGGAGTGGAGGAGAGGAAAGCAGCTCCCTCATCAAGGCGAGGGAACAAGCGGTCATACGAGTCGGGTTCCGAGAGCGGGGGAGACGACTCCGACGCCAGTGAGAGCAAAATGGAAGGCAGAGCCAAGCGTCAGCCTAAACCCACCTACAAGAAGAAGCAGAATGATATGGCCAAGAAGAAAGGAGACAACGAAAAGGAGGAAGATGACGTGAAGCCCAATGGCATTTTCAGATCGGCCCGAGAGAAGACTAAACTCAAACTAGCCAGCAGCAGTAAGTCTGACAGCCTTGTCTAAATAAGTTTCCCAGGATTAAACACAGGCTAGCAATATTCTGTGTTAATTGGTCTCTCAGCCCCAAGCCTATTGGTTCCAAATAAATGCATACAGTAAATCTTTTAAAAATGCATCACATATATATATATATATATATATATATATATATATATATATATATATAAATAAAAATAAAAATAAAAAAATAAAAAAAATTTTTTTAAGCTCAGTAATTTTCTAAACAGCTGAAGACTGTAATTTTTAACAATCTTTACTCAAACAGGAGTAAATTTGGTGCTGGGATTGAGTCAAAAATAAACTAAATGTGTGTGTGTGTGTGTGTGTGTGTGTGTTCATTGTAATGAAGAAACATGGCACCCAGTACAACAGTGTGACTCAATGTGTTTTTAGTTTTTGGCACTCTATGGTACAGACCTTTTCTGATTCTGAGGAAGAAGAGCTACAGTATCAGACTTTGATTCACACAATAGTCGTTCATAGATACTGATCATCATACCTACTACGCCTACTGTACACAGCAAGACGTGTCACCTTTTACCCCCATAAACTTTTACATAAGAATTCTTTATGTATCTCTAATTCAGTATTCTTGAAACTTGAATTAAAAAAGAAAAGAAGTGAAAATAGTAGATTTAATCTTCCCACTCCATCTTTATTGCTGCCACAGTGGTGAGAAGAAACCCATTTCCAGAATGATCTTGTCGTGTAAAAAGTAAAGAGTTGATACTGAATTGTTTCATGTACTGTATGTTTGAATGCAAAACTTATTGGATATGTGAAGCTAAAATGTTAAATTTTCTAAGTGTCTTCTGTCTTTTGGTATTTTTTATGTTATGTTTTGATGTCAATGAAACTAAGTTTATAAGCAACTTTTTATTAATTCTCATAAAATGTAGGTAGTGTCAGTAGCTTGATATTGCTCACCACTCTTCTCAGATGGGATCCCCCGCTCTGTCCTGAAGGACTGGAGGAAGGTGAAGAAGCTGAAGCAGACCGCGGAGTCTTTCCTGCAGGATGACTCGTGTGCTGAAATTGGACCCAACCTGCAGAAGTGTCGGGAGTGCAGGGTGGTCCGCAGCAAGAAGGGAGAGGAGCCGACACATTCTCCTGTTTTCTGTCGCTTCTACTATTTCAGACGGTAAAACTTGTCAACTTGACATTATTTTCTTTCCCTAAACGTTTCTGAAATTTGCCGTAATTCTGATGATCTTCACTGTGACTGTTAGAAGTGACTACACTTACAATTGCAGCTGTAATAAGCCCCCAGTTCCTCCTCAAACACAACCTTAGATACTTTGCTCCCTTCATGTAGAGGTCTCTAGACCATGCTCTTTAATTTACAGAGACACAACATGCCCCCATGAGCAAGCACTGAGCAACAGAGGCAAGGAAAACTGCTACTAAGAAACCAGTCCTTACCAGTCTTTTATCCTTTTCTGTAAAGAGAGCAAACCTTGGAGTTCTTGATTTAGAGAGTACATGTCAAAATCGAATAACACAGATGGAGTGTTTCTCGCTCTCGCACACATTTACTGTGAATGCACATTAAACACACACACACACACACACACACACACACACACACACACACACACACACACACACACACACTTGAGTTGGATAAGCAGCAGCTGCAGTCTGGGGTCTAAGAGGGTAAATCTGCCAAAGAGGATTTTCTACTCTATAATCTTTTCTTCGCTGCAGGACTGCTGCTGCTGTGGCAATCCGTCTCCCCCCTTCCCTTCTATTTCTTGCTCTCTCTGTCACCCTATCTCAGCTCCTCCCTGTCTGACCCAGTAGACTGGGAGTTTATAAACCGATTCACCTGAGCTGACTGGGTTGTCTGACGACACCATAGACAAGGGTGGCTTTACAGAGAGATGGCTCATCTAGAAGCCAGTAAATCAATGCATATGCCCTACTTTTTGACACATGAGCATTATATACTCATGAGGATTACTCATGGCCTTTCCCATTTCCTTAATTTCGACCTCCTCGATTCCTCGATACTACGGCTTGTGACCCGGAAATCGTTCTCAGCACGCCATGTTGAAGGACGTCCCAATTCCTAAAATGCACATCGAGGAGTGAGGATCGAGCATCGAGGAGGCTTCTCCTCCGAGTTAAAATCGAGGATACACTGATGTATCCTTGCAGAAGACTTTTCACCCGCTGCATGTAAACATAGAGGCGAGAGAGAGAGAGAGAGAGAGAGAGAGAGAGAGAGAGAGAGAGAGAGTTAATCTTACATTACGGATTGGGCCGGTCAGATTTTACAAATTATTATTCTGATTAATAGCGGGTGGGTAAAATAATACACAATCAACAAGGAAAATATAATTAACGTTCTCTAAAAGATGAGCATATCAGAGCTTCATTTGTAAGATCGTCTGAGAGACGCTCGAGAAACAGCAATTTAACAGGACTATTTCAGAATCTAAAGGTCTAGTTTTGTTTACTCTTTCCAGTTTATTACTACAGTTAATTTTGCTGCTTAAATATCTGACAATATCAATATCATTAAATAAATTGTTATAGAAAACACTATACATTAATACAATACATCATTTAAAAAGCAACGCAGCCTGCAGGGACAGCCGAGGCCAGTTAAACGTCCATGTGGGTCTCTAAATCGGAGAAAATAATTCATTCAGGTGGTTGGAAGGTGGTAGATGTTAAGCTTATTCGGATAAAGAGCCGATCCACGCAGATAGAGTGCGTTTGTGTGTCTATAATATATGCCTAGCCTTTATATTTGTATAGTTCTTTTCATACAAACATTTGTAGTGTTTTAAACTAAATATATAACCATACTGTGTATGTAGGCCATAGACTATTATAAATATACTGTATACAGTAGGCCGTGTGTGTGTGTGTGTGTGTGTGTGTGTGTGTGTGTGTGTGTGAAATACAACAAATAAAAACATTGTCATCCACGAGATCATAAAATGACAGAGATCATAAAATGCAGCGTATGACAAAACCATAGACAGCTGATGCATTGATGTTGCTCGTCATATTTAATTGACAGCTCAGAGGCAGAGCTGTCTCGCGTTTGTTAAATGGCTGTTGCCTCAGCTCCCCCTCCTCAGGGCTCTTCCTTGACTCTTCGGCTTGAATCTCCTGTGGGTGGGACTAAGACGCGAGGAGGGGAATCGAGGAGAGGAATCTGGGATGCACAAAATGGGAAAGGCCCAGAGTATACCCCTCATATAGTAATATTCACAGGTGCCGTCTCCACTGCATCCTTTGAATATGCAGCCGGTGTAAGGATTGTTGGAACTGTGTTTTGCACTCTTTGTGACTTCCAGTGGCTGCAAGATTTTGAAATGAAATATAAATATGGGATGAGCAGGACAGCAGCACACATATTTATATTTCATTTGAAAATCTCGCAAGTACTATTTTTTGTGGTGGAATTTGTCAAATTTCTGTCAGATACAGCATTATAATCTGTATCGGTCAGACAACTACAGAGTGGTGATGTAAGTTGACAAACGCAGCAGCTACATCCAATATTTACCACAGTTTGACTGGTGATGTTTCTCAATCTCCCTTTCTGGCAGCAGAATAGTCATTTTGCCTTTCCTATTTTTTATGAAGAAAAAGTAGCCATACAGTCGGTCTGCTTGGCGTCAGCTGGAAATGTAATAAGGTGTGTAGCACTATTAGCTTTTCCAATTGAGCAGCACTGTGAGGGCTTAAATATTCAAACAGCAATTTAAACAGCATACAAACGTGTGTTGTGGTGCATAAAGAGGCTTTCAGTCATCTCCATCATGCTGTATGAGTCCCGAGTTGATATTTTTTATTATTATTTACGAAGGAGGCTTATCATATTTATCGACTTGTGTAATTTGTGTGCTAAAAACCCGTTTCCTCCCATCCAGGCTTTCCTTCAGTAAAAATGGAGTCATCCGGATGGATGGCTTCTCCACTCCGGACCAGTTTGATGATGAAGCACTGGCCCTGTGGGTCCCTGGGCTGATGGAGGAGAGCCACCTGGACCAGACCACAGCCAAGTACATCCTCAGCTTCATAGGAGACAAGTTCTGTCAGATGGTTGTGACTGAGAATACTGCAGCCACCTGGGTCAAGAAGGATGGTAAGCTGTCACACACTACGTTTACATGCACACCAATATTCCGCTATTATTATTACGAATATGATACAAGTCATGTAAACCGCATATTCCAGTTGGATATTCCTAATAAGGCCTTTTTCCAAATATAGCATTTTCCTATTAAGACGTGGGATATCGCGGTATTATTCGGGTTTTAGAGGCATTCTTTGGACATTTATACAGCACATTTGGAATATGCATCTCAATCAGGATTTTTACCACAGTTTACGGCCTCTTGCCTGTTTACGGTTTATGGTCAGCTCTATGCGTTGCTATGGTTGCTGTACACAGACCAACCAGCCAACAGTTTGCAGGTCTGCAGACCCGATAAGGAGAAACACTGCTACGTTTAAACATTATCAAAGACTTGGATAGCAACAGATTTTTGGATAAATACACATCGCTATGCCGACCTTTTCAAGAAGCTGGTTGAAGGAATGAAAGAGGGACGCTGTGTTCACACGGTCCAACAAGTCTTTCATTAGCCATGTAAACAGCTTCTTTTTTGGAATAAGGGCAAAAACCTGAATATTAGTCACTGTAATTAAATAACCCTAAGTATGTTTTTAAACAAATCCCATTTTTGTGTGTTTCAGCCAAGCTGGCGTGGAAGCGAGCGGTGAGGGGGGTGAGGGAGATGTGTGACGCATGCGAGGCAACACTCTTCAACATCCACTGGGTCTGTCAGAAATGTGGCTTCGTTGTCTGCTTGGACTGCTACAAGGCCAAGGAGAGAAGGAGCTCCAAAGGTCAGTTGTGTGTATGTTTGGACAGCCAAGTGAGAGGCTAGGCGAGCAGGCTAAACAGGGATTCTTGCATGCACTCATATCTCAGAAAGCCAGTGAACTGACTGCTACCAGTCCAGCCAGGATAAACCCCACATCAAAGGTAGTCTCAAAGATCATACAGCGAGTCTAAAATGTCAAGTTGGACTTACTTCTTTAGAACAATTTTTTTTGTCCTGTACTTTTCCTTTTTTTTACTGGCATCCTGGCTTGGTTCAGGTTCCAGACCCCCAACAATGTTTTTATACAACAAAAATTGGAAACCTAAACACAAAATCTGAGCCTGAACACTACCTGACAAATACTTCTGTTAAACTGTTGAGCCAAAGTTCTTTTTTTGACTTGTTTGCGGCACGCAAACATGTATTTACAGTAACCAGACTATTACAATGCAAATACACAAGTACAATTTCCTGCATAACCTTTCCCAAGGTAACCGGTTTCCTTATGTGCATGTAAACATAATGCTTTTGTATGCAAGCTACATCTGTTATTCATGTAAATCAGCATTTAGTGAAAATAAAGTTCAAGAACCACTGATCTTATTTAGTAAGTAGGAGAATGCATTGCCAGATTCATTTCTACAGACAGTGAAGAACTGAACAGCACTGACATCATAGAACTCTCAGTTTTCACCTCTCAAAAAATTTAACTACACGTCGCGGCGATGCACGTCGCTCAGCCATGGCTTGGTAGCGTTGCAAATCCCCCCCCCCCTCTCCCCGACTCATTTCCTGGTTCTCCTTCTCCATAAACAACATGAAATCAAGGAGAGGGTTAACTTCTCCTGCTCAAGATTTCCCACCGTGGTCGGAAAGAACAGGGGAGACACTGTGGTTCTCTCACTAGGACTCTAGAGTCACTACTCACTCCAAAGCTAATCGCCGTCACTCTTTCACTCACTCTACCACACTCCCCACGCACACACACATGCTGGCCCTGCTATTAGACTGATGCACACACCAAGTATAAACTTCAGGCCACTTACGTAGGCTATGGAGAAAGCTCTGCGTGGATCCTCCGAAGAACCATAAATCATTCTTAACACAATTGTATGATAATTGTTTATACAGCAACTGACTTGTGTCTCTCTTTCTGTGATCAGATAAAGAACTATACGGCTGGCTTAAGTGTGTGAAAGGCCAACCCCACGATCACAAACACCTGATGCCCACACAGATCATACCTGGCACAGGTATAGTACACACTCTACGTCTCTTTATCTTTCTGTTTACACCGTGTCTGCATTCCATGGTCCTCTGTATCTCTTTGCTGCTTTGTCTTGCCATTTCTTGAACACACATACAGTAGACTAGTGTGTCGCTGATGGGTTAAAGATTGATAGGGATATTTTTGGACTGAAGAAGCCAACAAAAAGAAACATGTTTTGTTGTTTATTTTGGGTGATGAGCTCAACCAGTGGCAGGCATTGTGTTACTGCATTAATGCAGTAACTACTGGACCATGTTCCATTTTAATGACGCTCCAGGTTTTTTTTTCTGAAATGTTTAAATTCCGCCCCGTCTTGATGTTTCAGTGCTGACAGAGTTGGTGACTTCCATGCACTCTCTGAGAGAGAAACACAACATCAAATCCCACTGCCCCTGCACCAACAAGCAGAACCTCCTCACCAAACTACCAGCCACCAACGGAGTCTCACAGGTACTACGGACTATTCCAGCTCCTGGGCTAGGACGCTGTGTCACAATTATTTATTATTTTATTATAATTAACGAATATGTCTGTTGTTGAGGGCCGTAACAGATGTTATGATATTAGGTCTTAGGTACTGTACCACGAATGGCAGGTTGACTCAATGTAAGTCTTTTATTCAACCAACAGGGCAAAACTGTATCAGCACAAGTCAAACATGAGTAACCAACATTTAAAATAACATTTAATAACTAAATTTAGTTTTGCCCTGTTGTGTGAACAGCCACTGTAACTTAGAAATACATTACAAATGATTTGATGAGTCTCGCTGCTTGCAGTGTTGTTATTGATGCTTTAATGTGCCATTATCCATTTGGAGCAGAGGGGACAAATGAAGGCAATTAACAGCTAAAACACCAATACACTTAGGTGTAAACAAGTTATGAAGTTTTGAGTTTGCATTTTATTAGCTTTATACATGTATACATTTAAAATATGTCTGTGAATTGGATTCATAGAGTACTGAATACATCAGGTACAGTAGTTGTTATACATGTTGTAGTACAGGATCTGGAGGATGAGCACTTGAAACTTTTTTAAAGTAGGAAACTTTATCACAGTTTCGAGTAACTTTTTACCCTCTCTAACCCATTGTCAAGTTTGATCTTCTGTTAACCTTTAACCATCACCTTTCTCTGCCAGGTTCTGCAGAACGTCCTGAACCACAGTAACAAACTGTCCCTGGTGAAAGCTGAGCCGGGCTCTCAGCAGAACTCTGACCAGGGAGGAACCAAGGCGGAGACTAACGGAGGGCGCGGTGGAGGAAGCAGTCCAGGCAGTGACGCAGGAAGTGCTCCTGTCACCCCGCCTGAGTCCCAGTCCCCTCTGCACTTCCTGGCTGACCTGGCAGAGCAGAAATCCAGGGAGGAGAAGAAAGGTGAGGGGAAAGAAAGCCATGAGGTAGTAGAGGGATTATGGATTGTATTAGGTTGTAAAGTTGTAGTCAGTACACTTGCAATCATTCAATATTATTTAAGGTTTCTTCTAAATTATCCTGCTCTCTAATGATGTCATTATGTATATTTCACCTCCAGATAGTGTATAGTTAGTAACCTCTTCCTCTGCTTTTTCTAACAGAAAACAAGTCTGTGCTGCTTGGTAAATCGGTCCAGGAAGACAAGGACGGGGACAGCCTGGAGGTCCTGCAGCAGTGTAAAACCACCTCACTGGTGGCGAATAGTACAGAGCATGGCTCCACACTCAGAGATCTGCTCACCACCACAGCAGGGAAGCTGAAGCTGGGCTCCACCGATGCAGGAATTGCCTTTGCACCAGTCTACTCTACTGCGTCACAGGTACACACAGTGGCACGTTTATGATGTAATGTTGAACATTATTGGTTTGTCGCTGTTTCATCTGCTTTGCTGCCTAGGTAAAGCATACCCCCACCTGAGTGGTGCTGTAAATCAAATGTGTGTAATATATACACAAATATAATTCATTCTACAAAGGCAGCAACATCATTACACATATGTACCACCTAGTCCTGTCAATACACACTGCAAAGTTCAGCTTCAGTTTTCCAAATTTTGAAAGAAATCTTTTTAAAATATAATTTCTTCCTCTTGCTTCCTCTCTTTCTATAGACTGGGAAAGGTGGGAGGACCATGCCCAATATCCTTGATGACATCATTGCTTCAGTAGTTGAGAATAAAATCCCTGCCAGCCGCCAGAGCATCACCACCAAACTGTCAATTAAGCAGGAGCCTGTCGCCCCAAGCAACAACAACAACAACACCATCTCTGTCCCTGCTATTACTGAGGATGCAAAACCAGACAGGAAGAAGTCAGCGCATGTAACTACAGCAGTGCCAGAAGAATCAACCAATCAGTATCCAGATATTCCCCACTGCTGGTTAAACAACAGACGGTTACTGTGGCTCAAAGATCACAGCAACCAGAACAACTGGAAGCTGTTCAGAGAGTGCTGGAAACAAGGACAGGTACGCATCAGTCCTACTTGCACTAGCAGCAGTAGTAGCCATTATAGTCTATATCCACGACGTTCCACTGCCGCGATTGCTCCGGTGCTGCCAGAAATTCCACCAGATGTCCTTCTTTTCGGCCAGATGTCTGTTTCCTTCAGTTTTCTTTGTGTTGTAATTTTAAACTCCGGTGGATTTGTGAGGACTATGGTTAACTGCTCCTCAGATCTCTGCAGGGTAAATCCAGACAGCTAGCTAGACTATCTGTCCAATCGGAGTTTTCTGTTGCACGACTAAAACTACTTTTGAACGTACACATGTTCCACCAAAACAATTTCCTTCCCGAGAGAGTGCAGAGGCACTGTGGCTCCGTCCGGTGCTTAGCACCACCCAAGACGATTGTGATTGGTTTAAAGGGTTAGGGTCTGCCCCACCAGACCCTGGGGCCTGGCAATGCAAGACTATAGCCATAGTAACAGTGCTGTATCAATAGCAGTTAGTAAAGTCATTAGTGATAATGACAGCCATGTGAATGGTTTTGTGTTTGTCCAGCCTGTGTTGGTGTCAGGGATCCATAAGCGACTGAATGGTGGCCTGTGGAAAGCTGACTCCTTCAACCAGGAGTTTGCAGACCATCAGGGAGACCTCCTGAATTGTAAAGACCAGGTTGTGTCCAACTCTGGGATCAAGGAGTTCTGGGACGGATTTGAGGACATCACTAGTGAGTTCATGTCCACCTGGTTTCACCGTTTGATTGATTAGAAAGCTGCTTACACACTAGGGCTGGGTATTGTCACTGATTTCCTGAATCGATTTGATTCCGATTCACAAGCTCCTGATTCGATTCACGATTTGATTCAATAACATTTTGATAAGAGATATTTCATTTGCAAAACCTATTTTACTTGGATATGAAAGAGATTCTACAACTGTACAAGGTTCCCTCTAACCCGTTTTATTATTAAAAGTATTAATGTTTACATTAAGAATTAACCCCCAAGGCAGTCACATTAATGTTCTTTTTATTTAACATGAACATATTACAGCAGTCAACCCAATAAAGTGCAACTCTACAGACTCTTGTATACTCTAGTTGAGTATTGAGTGACATTTCATTCAGATATATTGAGATGAGAGTCCAAGGGACCCCTTTCATAATTGCCATGCCAGTTTTCTCTCGCCATAATGTATCTTTGGAGTGTTTTTTAACCCCCTCTCCCACTTCATAGTTGGTACTTTATATCTTCTAGAGTCATATGATACAGACAGAGATTGATTCTGGATTTTTTGAATCAATACTGGATCATTCAAATGAAAATGAAAAACCCAGCCCTATTACACACATCAGTGACATGAGAGGATGTCACCATGAACCAGAAAACAGTGATAATTATTTAACAATAACAATTATAGATTCAAACTAAAGTCTTCTTACCGGTTCAGAGCGGCCCAAGTCCAAGGATGGAGAACCTATGGTCTACAGACTGAAGGACTGGCCGTCTGGTGAGGAGTTCATGGCCCTCATGCCCTCAAGGTACACATACATGATACACACCTAAACAACTTAATATCACTCTGGTACCCCTGTGCTGTTGAATCTCAAGCTTTACAACCAAAAACATAAATGCAAACCGTTGCTAAAAATGCTCATGATAATAATGCATTTCTTGAGCAGAGGTCTTAAGATTGACAATGATTGTGAGCGCATCTAAAAGAGGTGTTTTTTGCAGGTATGATGACTTGATGAAGAACTTGCCCCTGCCAGAGTACTCAGATCCAGAGGGCAACCTCAACCTGGCCTCCCACCTGCCATCTTTCTTTGTCAGGCCAGATCTGGGGCCGAGACTCTGCTGTGCCTACGGTACGGAGGACATTTTACACCAGCAATGATTACACTAAACAAAAATGAACTGCTTTTTGTTTTTAAAAAACCCTTGTGTGGTCTTCCCATCGACTATGAACTTGTTCGTCTTCCAGGTCAAAATTGAAAATGTTGACGTTTTTGTCACTTTTTTTGATGCTTTTGACGCTTTCTTTTTCTAAATGAAAAGCTTAATGTTAAATCGAAATCTGAAAGGTGAATCTTAAAATGTCAATGTCAAATGTAAAACATAAAATACAAAAGATAAAATGTCAAATTGAAAATTATAAAGGGGAAAGGCTAAAATAAAATGATTTATTTTTTTCTATTTGAGATTTTAATTTAAGTATTTCCATTTAAGCTTTTACATTTTACATTTAATTATGGCATGATTTTTCCTAGTAGTGTAGTAAAATAATACTATTTTTAATTAAAATAATACAATTTTTAATTTGATCTTGCTTCATTTTCTCTTTGGACTTTCAATTTGAATTATGAATAAATATTCCCTCCATATTTTTGGGCAATTTGGTTGAAAAAAAAAACATATTTCTGTATTAAAAAAATTTGAAAATGGGTCAAACTTGACCCGGGCAAAACACCACGGTTAAACAGGCATTTAGTTCAACAAGGGTTTTTATGGCTGTCTGATTTTGTGTACCCATGTTTTTCTTTATATTCCTTTGTCTTTTATTCATGGCATTTCATTTTCTTGTGAAACACTTTGTGATTTTTATCTGTGAAAAGTGTTGTATAAATCAACTTTATAAATGAGTAGTTTACCAAGTTGAGAGTATTCGTAGCCCTGCTCTACGTTGTCAAATCTGGCGTGACTGATGCTGTACATATACAGTACGTACATCTGACAAACATCTGGATACTGGGTTTGACCTATTGGTTGATTGAACTATCAAATCATTGTTCTCCTCATATACACCTCAAATACATGACTGTAGTTGACAATGATTTGATAGTTATCTGATCACCAAAGAGAGTACATTTTCTACTGTTGCATTATGTACACCCTTTAATGTTGCTGTCCATATGTTTCCATTTAAAATGCTCTGCAGATAGAATCCTTCTCTGCCCTTCTTCTTATGATTCAGTTGTGTGTCTCCCTATAGGTGTAGCTGCTTCTCAGGACCAGGACTTTGGGACTGCCAACCTCCATGTGGAAGTCTCTGATGTCGTCTCTGTGCTGGTCTATGTAGGAGTAGCCAAAGGCAATGGAGTCCTGTCCAAAACTGGTAAGGCTTACACGAGTCAGTTAAATGATCAACTTAAACTAACAACAAAGTATTCTCAATAACCATGTACAAGAGGGAAATGATAACAATGAAGAGAGAGGAGAAATGAACAAAGGAAGCAGACTGGGTTGAGAGAAAGGTGTTAGACCTCATCCGCCCTCTTAATCTAAATAAGAGTAGCCAAAGACAGTGATGTCCTATCCAGTGGCGTTAGGAAAATACGCCGCAGCTAAATACTGCTGTCAGCACTCATTGGGACTGCTGAATCTTGTAAACGTTTTCAGCTACATTCTACAACCATAGTATGTACCTGAATAACTGTTACCTTTAGACCACTGTTCTCCTCCTCCCCACTCACCATAATTAACACCGGGATTCACAAACAAACTCTGAGGGCCAGATGTACGTACATTTGCGAACGTAGTTTTATCAGCGCCATGGCCAACCCGCAGAAAGCGCACGCTGTGATACTTCAGCTTACGTCGTATTTACCAAACCTGCAGTTCATCGGGTAATCAGCGCCTTTCTCCGCCCACTATACCGTAGATTGCGCTGTAGCAAAGCGTTAGGTACTGGTGCTATGATACGGCTGAGTGCAGACTGCCATATTCCCACTGCTGATGCTATGACTGTTTGAAATGATCCTGATCCCAATATTTGTAACGTAGCGAGGAGTTTAACAACTGCTGGAATGGAATGTGAAAGCCGAGTCGGAGATTCAATGTCATCTTTGATTTCTTCCGGTAACTGTAATATTGCATGGCTGCTTAATCTGTAACGCTTCATGATTTTGTGTTCACTCAACTGAAAAAGTGTGATCCTTGTGGCAGCTCGTCCCCTTGGCCTATGTCTTTGTCTTGCTCAGATTACTGCCGCCATTTCACCATGAGGTATATGCCAGGAAACCCGCTTCCTGGTTTACACCTGCTTTTAAGAGGCGGAGAATTTTCACCGCAAAATAGAGGCGCGCTTTCACAGGCGTTTTTTGTACATACAGCGGAATACATAATTAGGCACACTTTACGCTTCCCCTCCCATCGCTTTATGGGAAACTCCCACTTTCCCCTTCACCCTCCCATGAATGTATATGGATGACATGGAAAAGCACAATTTGCCATTTTCAGTTCCTGCGACAGGCAGTCTGCTCTTTTACCTCAGTGCGGCCTGTTTGTACATACCTCGCCATGCTTTTACATGCACGTTGCGAAACAAATACGCCTAAACTGGATGCAAAGGCGTTAGTACATCTGGCCCTGAATCTCATCACTCGTCGTCCTTGGAAATAATACTTGTCTTCAAAGAGTTTAATTAACTTAACCCTATTAACACTATAACCTTTGTATATACTGTTGTGGACTTGCTGATTTAGGTGTGTTTATGGGTCTGTGTATTAGAGTAACAGAAAGTAACAGTGTTCTACTGACTAGTCCTTAATGAAAGAAACATGAGAAGTTGGAACACAAAAAAACACAATTAAGTACTAGCTAGATTGTCGAAATAGCATTCTCAGTTTCTTCTGGTGTTCTCTTTTTTTGTAGCCTTGCCTTACTAGAAAACATCTATTTTATGAGTCAATATATCAGGCAATGTGGCTGTAGTTTGAATCATCATATAAGTAAATATGAACATTTAGAGATTGAAAAAAGTTACTGTTCATTTCCAGACAACAATTAACATTTGGAGTAAAGTACACTATACAGTTATGTTTGTGTATTATGGCTCCTTACAGTGGTGGAAGAAGTATTCAGATACTTTACTAAAGTACTAGTGAAACACTGTAGAAATACTCTGTTACCAGTAAAAGTCCTGCATTGAAATTGTTACTTGAGTAAAAGTATGTTAGTATCGTCAGGAAAATGTACTTAAAGTATTAAAAATAAAAGTACTCCATGCAGAAAAATCCTCCCATTTCTATCCAAACAGTTCTGTCAATCAACTGTTTAATCAGCTAATCATTTCAGTTTAATTTATAATAAAACATTATATTTTATAAACTACATGTGTTTTGTGTGCAGAAATCTTAATTTGTAAAGTAACTAGTAACTAAAGCTGTCAGATAAATGAATAAAATGAATTCAAAAGTAATGGAAAAGTAGAAATGAATTAAAAATCTGAACAAAAGACACGAAAGTCAGACATGCTAAACACATGAAAGACATTAAAAACTAAACAAAAACAAGTTTAAAAAAAATGAAAATAATAATTCAATGCAGCCTTAGAAACGTGTACGTGTGTGTGTGTGTGTGTGTGTGTGTGTGTGTGTGTGTGTGTGTGTGTGTGTGTGTGTGTGTGTGTGTGTGTGTGTGTGTAGGAGTGTTGAAGCGCCTGGAGGAGGAGGATCTAGATGAGGGGGTTCGAAGAAGGCTCAAAGACTCCAGTGAGACCCCCGGGGCTCTGTGGCACATCTACCTCAACAAAGACATGGACCAAGTCCGAGAGTTCCTGTATAAGGTCAGTACTCTGATGAAGAGGGTTCACATGAAAATGCAGTAAGCTGCAGTAGTAATATTGACCTCACTAACACCTCTCTCTTCCCCCACTCACTCACCAACCACCACCTCGGCTCTGTAAGGAGCAGGGATTGGACGTGTCAATGGACCAGGACCCAATCAGAGAGCAGGGCTTGTACCTAAGCAGGAAGCAGCGTCAGCGGCTGCTGGACGAACACGGAGTCCAGGGCTGGACTGTAGTTCAATTCCTGGGAGACTCTGTACTTATCCCAGCAGGAGCCATGCACCAGGTATATAGAATGTTCATAACACAGACACACACGCACGCACGCACACAGACACACACGCACACACACACACTATCCTTTAAACAGTAAAACTGTGTTCAGTTCTGATGCACAACACTTGATTGGCTCATAGGCACTTCAGGTACTGCACATACAGTTTGAAACGGGAGCTTCTGTTCTAGCAGAATGCACACCACAACACTGACATAAATATACATATGAATAAATAAAATAATTTCCAATTTCCATTCCCCCCTTTCATCAACCTAACACACACACAAACACACACATTGTTGATTATTTCATGGGATTTATTGAAAATAATTTATATAAATATATATATATATATATATTTTTTTTTTTTTTTCATTATAAACTGTTTTTTTTTTTTTCTGCACAACCTCACAGTGCTGTAGTTCAGTTTTCATACCTAAAGAAGATGACAGGACCCTTTGATTGTGTCCACTACTATCAGTCACGTCCTCACACCCTGTCCCTGTCCTGTCTGTCTGTCAGGTCCAGAACCTCCACAGCTGTGTCCAGGTCATCAATGACTTTGTGTCTCCCGAGCACGTGGCCAACTCCTTCCACCTGACCCAGGAGCTCCGGCCCAATAAAGAGGAGGTAAACTACGAGGATAAACTACAGGTAATGGACCACAGCTCAATCCACTGTCAGTGAACACAACATTGTTAGAACCCTTTTCTAATGTATGATGACTCAGCCTTTTTATATGTATGTATATATATATATATATATATATATATATATATATATATAAGATTATAGGCAACATGTGTCACCTCTGTCACTGATTCAGTGTCAGCCTCTCTACTTCCTGTCTCCCTCGCTGTAGCGAGCCTTTCACTTTTCTTTAGTGTGTGTGTGTGTGTGTGTGTGTGTGTGTGTGTGTGTGTGTGTGTGTGTGTGTGCGCGCGGTATTTAAACAAGGACAGACAGACAGACAGCATGGCAGAGTGAGTCATCATCAGTGATGTTCTGTGGACATTGATTCCCTCCGCTCCTAACACACTCCACACACACTCATTCTGCCAATTGACAGGATTGAAAATGAGGTGTGACTCACCATCCATCTTGCGCCTGTCTGTCTGTACTCCGGCCGTGTTCACACTGACAGACTGCAGGCTGGGAAAAAAGCTGGAGACCAGCTCTGTCTGGTTCTACTTTTCAAGACATGATGAGCAGCGGATCAGTGGAGGAGAATTCTGTTGAGGGACCACAGTACAAAGAGAGAACCCCCCCCCCCATCAGCTGGTTTGAGCCGGTTCGGACCACCGCAACTTTTCCCCGCAAAGTTCTAAAACGGTTTCATCTCAAACCGGGCTTCAGTCACCTCCATGACCTGGATTCTTCTACTCGAGTCATCCTGACAGTTCCAAACTTTTTCCATATTGCAGTGATGGCGTCTCCTGAGAGTTTTCAATGGTTTATCAATTTGTTTAAATATATTTCCCCCAGATCTATGCCTGAGCACAGCTCGTTCTCACACAGTGATGTGGGAGTGTGTGAAAATGTCTGAGTACTGTGTGTCCCTCTCAATAATGCCATAGTTGCACTAAAGTCACATCCTAGATGCATCTCAAGAAAGGCGAAACAAAACCAGTCTGCATCTGAGCTCAGTTTAGAGTGTCACACTAAATGATCTGAATCCATATTTAGATGAGTTATTTCAATAGGAGGTGTTCATTGAAACTTTAACCACTCTTGTATTTCTGGTTCTTTGTTGCTGTGTGTGTACTTTCCTCTTCCCACAGATAACTATAGGACATATACGGTTAACTGTCAGAATTTAGTGTCAGTGAACTTTATTACATTAAGTTTGTAATTAGCAATTATAAATTCAATTTCATGCACAAGATAAGATATCCACTTGATGTGTCTAACTTGGCTTTTAGCTTCAGATAAATCTTTGAATGCATTTTCACACAGAACGTGGACTGTGGATTTTGTGTTATCACTTATCACGTTGGATATGCATTATGACGGGATTCTTCATGGCCAGTGTGGAAACAACAATCAAAACCTGTTTCAGTGTTCATACATGAAATGTAACCCTATCCTTTAAACAGTTAAACTGTGTTCAGTTCTGATGCACAACACTTGATTGGCTCATAGGCACTTCAGGTACTGCACATACAGTTTGAAACAGGAGCTTCTGTTCCAACAGAAGGAGCACCACAACACTGACATTAGTAATTAAGGTCAAGGTCAACTCTTATTATCCCAAAATAGGGAAATTTGGGTGGTCAAGGTGCAGATACACATAACAGTCATAAAAAAAAATAAAAATATAAATATTCCACATGCCATTCCCCCTTTTATCAACCTAACACACACCCACACCCTCCCTCTGACATACAGTACACTACCACAGACACACATAAGTGTGCACACACACCGAGCACTTCCAGGTACCCTCAGCATACATACACACACACTTCTACTGCGATGTGGGCTACATGATGAGATGAGAACGTGAACAGCATTATAATCCCCTCTGAAATGAAACTGTTCTCTCTCCCCCCTCCCACTCAGGTGAAGAACATTCTGTACCACTGTGTGAAGGAGGTGGTGAGCTCCCTGAAGAGGGCCAGCGATGAGGAAGACGATGAGGAAGAGAACTCATGACCCCCCACCCTCAGCATGGTCCTCACCTTCCAGGGAGGGACACGACTCCCATCAGCACCGAGGACTGTGCCACGTGACCGGGTCAGAGCTGGTCATGTGACCCAGAAGAGCCGCATCACACAGCCAGGTGGCCAGTGAGAGGCCGGCCCACCTCTATCATCCCTTCCGAACCTTCAGTGCCAAGAGGAGACAAAGACAAGACCAGAGGGGCCACTGGACTGACAGGGATTAAACTTCAACTACCACACCTCTTTGTTGTTTCATAGACTCAGAACACAAGGAGGACAGAGGCATTCTGGGAAACAGAGGACAGTGTGAAGGTTGGGAGCCTTATGAAAGCCACTACGCTGGAGTGAAACAGCTCTACAAGCCCCCACTGACGCAAAACTCTTTAGTGTGACTGATGGTGCATCCTGTGAAGATCCAGTTTCCATGGAGACTGCCCTGTAAGCTGAAGTTGACAGGTTGGATGGCAGCAGCAGTGCTGATGGAGACCCTGAGCCCCCTGCTGCTCTCTCACTCTGATCTCTGTGGATTATAAAGGCCAGGAAGGTTTAATCCCTGTCTGTAGCAGCAGCCAACGCGTCTTGGACAGAAGATTTCGCTGATTACATCAGCATCACCAGCAGCAAGCAGCATCAGAATCCAAACTGTCCTCTCTGCTGTTTGAAAAAAATCTCGAAGAAAAAAACAAAAGATTTGAGGGAGAAAAAAAACACAACGAGAAATCTCAGAAGTTTCAGCAGACAGTAAGCTCTGCTGTGCCCTCGTTTGTTGTTCCGTCTGTAATTTGTCTGTTCTCGTCCCTTTTTTTCCTAGTTCTATCTGTCTGTTGCTGTTTTTTTTCATCATTTTCTTTTTCATACGAACATTGTTTTATTTCCTCTGTGAAGATGTATTTATTTTATAGCTGTATGATATGCGATGTTATTGGGGAAAAAAAGCATTAATGTAAATGTGACTTGTACAGTTTCTTTTTTTCTTTCTTTTAGTAAGTGGTTTTCAGTTGTAATACGGCTCTACTGTGATGGAGGACCCACACACACACACACACACACACACACACACACACACACACACACACACACACACACCAGCTAATGCCTGTAACTTTGGGAAATGTTGATGCTCTACAGTCCTCATGCCATAAATACATTTTTTGAAAATGAACTGCCAAACTATTGTAAAGACTATGTAAAGTTGCATTATGTAAAGAAAGAACAAAATGGCTTATACACTTCAGCATTTTATGAAAAAAAGTATTTGTTGTAATATTGAGACATTTACAAAAAAGATGTAATTTATTTAAGAAAATAATTAATTGTCTTGTTTTTTTTGTTTAGTTAAGATTTACTATGGTGAACCTTTGAAGTTAAAAGATAAAATAATGACAATGTTTACTATAATGTGTAAATATATACATATATACATTCACTGAGGTATTTTTTTAAAACATGGCTTGCTTCAATTTCAAATTTTAAAGTGCAAGTGTTACATGCTTTGTACATTGAAGTTCAAAAGGGTTTTACATTTTCCATTAAAATGGATTTATCAAACGCTTGGTGTTGTGTTTGGATTCCCACTCTCCTGGAATATGGAGACTCGAGTAGGGCTGGCTACCCAATTCAATACTTTTTAGACACTGACCAAATTGCCTGTAAAGTATTGATTATAGAAAAATACCCGTCATTCAAATGGTTCCAACCAAATTCTTTGGTGATTTCTTTAGTATATTGGTGGATGAAAGAAGACTGAAAAATGACTTAACTAACCAGAATGTTTTAACTCATGGATGCAGTCATATAAAGTCCTCAAATCATAACCACAGTAAGAATTCAGTTCATTGAAATCCAAAAATGTATTTCCTGTTATAAAGTTATTTCCTGGGCCTATCACCACTTTTTGTCCCAAATTAAGCACACATTATGTAAATACAATAAAGGATGGACTATTTGTGCATCACATAAATCTAATTTTCAGAATTGAATAATAATAATTGAGCCATAATAAACTCGTGAAATTAACTAGCAACGACCTTAGTAATGTAACTATGGAAAGCACTTTCATGCACCTAACAACAATTTAGTAACAAGAAAAAAAAGTATGGCTCAAACTTAGAAATATTTAGAAGCAAATGGGAGAAAATTGGTGGAATATAGGTGAATCTGTGCATGCTATGTATTGGATGTGTTGATGTGATTTGCACTGTGTGATCATCACCACTAGGTGGTGCTGCTATTCCAGGTTAGTTATGTTCGCTTTGAAGATGTTACCCTTCCTCCACCACCCTGTTGAACTGACAGACACACGGAGAGAGAAAATTAAACTAACTTTATCAAATTAAAATCAGTTGCAGTGATTGACAGTCAGTGCAACCAATCAAAGCAGCCTTCTTTTGCCCAAGTTTGGAGGACACCACCAATCGCTGGCTGCATTCCAGGTCCTTAAATTGCATTCCCCGGCTCCTCCACTTGCCTCCCTTCCTCGCGTCTTGGGGTACATCTCATAACCCTTATTTGATAGCGCCTCTGTCCTCGGCTGAACCAGAAGTAGTTATGTCCCTCCTCGGTGAGGGCCGACTCAAAGCTCTTATTTCTGCCCCAAGGAGCGAGGAGCGAGCATCGAGGAGCTATAGGTGAGGATACACAAGAGCAGCCTGCTGAAAAAGTTGCTAACTCCGCCCAAACAGCTGACGAATTCATGTGACACATCAGAGGAAAGGACATCTTGTCCCTCTAAAATACATTCGCTCATTTCCTCTCCCCTCCCAGGATTTTCTTGTGTCTCTCGTGCCTCCTCGGGGGGGCGGACTAAGGCGCGGTCAAGGGAAGCAATTGGAGGAGACAGGGATGCAATTTAAGGGCTTTGGGACGTACCCTAACAGTGCATCTCACTTCCCTGCGTCTTAGTCCGTCCCACCGAGAAGGCACGGGAGAGACGAGGAAACGAGGAAATGTGTTTTAGAGTAGTGAGATGTCCTTTCCTCTGAAGCGTCACATGAATTCGTCAGCCGTTTGGGCGGAGTTAGCAACTCCTTCAGCTTCACGGCTTCCGGGAAGGCTGCTCTCTGTGTCCTCGCTCATAGCTCCTCGGTGATCCCTCCTTGATGCTCGCTCCCTGGGCACAAAATAAGAGCTCTGAGACGGCCTTCACCGTGGAGAACAACTCTCAGCCGAGGACCGAGGAGTCAAGGAGCTATCAGATAAGGGCAGAGGTGTCAAAAGTATTCACATTCATTAGTCAAGTAGAAGTATAGATACTAGAGTTTGAAAAGACTTTTGTAGAAGTTGAAGTATCAACTCAAGCTTTTTACTTAAGTAAAAGTGGTAAAGTACTGGTTTCAAAACTACTTAAAGTATAAAAGTAAAAGTAATGTAAGGGGGAAAAAATGCCATTAAGGACAAAAGCTTAGCCCGCCCCACAGGGGCCTATAGTGCACTACCCCACCTCCACAAAAAAACATTTTTCTAAAGCCATAATCACTTTAATGTTATATTAAAATCATACCTGCAAACTCAGAAGGGCTGAAGAAGGTGTGTCTGTGTTTTTCAGACAATAGCAGCTACAGTCTGGTGTTACAGTCCTCTCCAGTGAAATACAGTAGGCTACAATTTTTTTTTCTTTTTTCAAATATGTTTATTGAGCACCAACCATACAGACTGTACACAATGTAAAACAATACTTATAACTATGCAACAGTGCTCACATGTTTTCATTTTTTCCCCACACTCCCCCTCTACAGACACACTTTTACACCGTTTAGCTGTCAGCATTTTAACCGTGTTTACTCCAGCTGCTAGCTAACGGTAGGCTAACGTTACCTGCTGCCAGGTGTAGTGTTAACTAGCTAACGGTAGGCTAACGTTACCTGCTGCCAGGTGTAGTGTTAACTAGCTAACGCTAGGCTAATGTTACCTGCTGCCAGGTGTATTGTTAACTAGCTAACGCTAGGCTAACGTTACCTGCTGCCAGGTGTAGTGTTAACTAGCGTCCTGTGCGGCGATGTTTCAGTTCCCTCTAACGTCCGTTTTCGGAGAAGCGCAGTCATTTAAGTGGCTCCTAAATAAGGCACCGAAATCTGCGTTGCTATTCGGTCCGGTAGATAACGTCGTTAAGGCACCGGTAGCGTATTGGCACCGGGTCTGTGCAGGTGCACAAACCAATAGGGTGTCGGAATGGTTTATGTTTATACTTCTCATCCAACCACAATCGCATTCACTCTCTCCGGATGGCGCAATTTATCTGGATAGGGTTTATTTTTGTGTGTGTTTTTTTTGAACGATGACAAGCCGGAATGAAATAGGAGTAACGAGGCTATTTTTAAAATGTAAGGAGTAGAAAGTACAGAGAATTGCGTGAAAATGTAAGGAGTAGAAGTAAAAAGTCTGCTGTAAAATAATTACTCCAGTAAAGTATAGATACCCAAAATTTCTACTTAAGTAAGGTAACGAAGTATTTGTACTTCGTTACTTGACACCTCTGAATAAGGGTGATGAGATTCAGCCACAGTCCGTCCCACCGAGGAAGCACGGGAGAGACGCGAAGAAATCTTGGAAGGACAGCGAAAACGAGGAAATGTGTTTTAGAGGGATGAGAAGTTCTTTCCTCTGAAGCGTCACATGAATTCGTCAGCTGTTTGGGCGGAGTTAGCAACTGCTTCAGCTGCACGGCTTCTGGGAAGGCTGCTCTCGTGTACTCGCTCATAGCTCCTCAGTGATCCTTCCTCTCTCATAGCTCCTCGGTGCTCCCTCCTTGATGCTCACTCCTCGGGGGAGAAAAAGGAGCTTTGAGACAGCCTTCACCAAGGAGGGACAGAACAACTTTAGGTTCAGCTGAGGACCAGGGAGCGAGGAGCTATCAAATAAGGAAAGTGAGATCTAGCCCTTTACACCTCTTAGTGTGTCCTCGTTATTTGTTAGTTTTGCGCTATGTCCCAAATCCAGACTACAGACTTCACATGGAAAAAGTATACACAAAGCAACTGTAAACTCAGTATAGAGACATGTGTGTAAGCAATTAAAGAACTATCTATTAATAACTAACAATTTTTTTTTATCCACTATCTTTTGTAATCTTAACAATACTATAGTTAGAATGTGTGCATTGTAGAAAGACATCAAAACATTGTCATTACATTTCTAAAGCTCTGTCTGCAGATACGCTTAGTTAGTCCTTATCACTAAGGCTTTTTTCACTTCAGGTGCAATCAAAAACTACCCGGGATCTATAAAGTGATCTTTGGTTTTAAAGGTACAAGACACCTTTATTAGTAATTTGTCTCTGGTATTATAACTCATTTCCAAAGTACAAATACTGTATGAACCTACCTCTACTATCAGATTTTTTTTTTTTAAAGATATATTTATTGAAGCCTTTTTTATAAGTATAATTTCACAAACGTGGCGAACAAAGGAACATACATACACAATCAGAATCCCTCACCAACCCCCACCCTCAACCATGGTACATTTATAAAAAAAAAAAAAGAAGAAGAATAAAATAAGATACAATCAAGTGCTGTATGAGGTCCCAAATTATCATAGAGGTATGGTAGACACAGTATTAAATTAGTAAACATTATAGGGGAGCAAGTTACATACAGATGTACTAGTTAAACTTATGTAATGATGGAAGTAAGGCCAAGAAAGAAGACCAATATTTTTTAGTAAAGCTTACATCTAAAATCTGTATGTCTCCCAGAATCCATATCCTTGGGTCAGAGGGAATCTTGACACTTGTAGTTTTTGAAGCTATATTAATGATGTATTTCCAATATGTTTCCAAGCTAGGACATTTCCAGAGCATGTGAAGCAGATCTCCCTCACAGGTTCTACATCTCTGACATTTTGGAGATGAGTTGTGGGGCATTTTATGCAGTCTATATGGAGTATAATAGGTTCTATTAAATATATTAAACTGCATTTGTCTATGTTTTGTTGAGATTAGTACTGATTGGGAGATTTCAAGAATATCAGACCAGTCATCGTCATTATATCTTACGTTAATATCTGATTCCCACTTCTTCTTTGTATTGATCTTATTACATATTGCAAGGTTATTATTTAAAATACCGTAAATGGCAGATATTAACCCCTTACGGTGTTTAATGTTTCACACATTAAATATTTTTCAAACGGAGATTCTGGGGGGATGCGAGGAAAGTCTGAATAGTTATTGCGGATCCAGTGCCTAATTTGAAAATATTTAAACAAATTATGTTTGGGGAGTTTGAATTTCTCTGCCAATTGTTGAAAGTTTGAAAATGTATCTAGGATATATAGATCCTCAACTGTTCTTACGCCTTACTGGCCCAATCGCTCATTATTCCATCTGTAATCTGATGTGAGATGCTGGGATTATCACACAGAGGAGCTTTACGAAACAAGGAGATGTTTAGACCAATAGCAGCATGAGCTTCACGCCATGCAGAGAAAGAGTTCAAAATAATAGGGTTCTTAGTAATGTTTAAGAGTGTTTTCTTAGAGGTTAGAAAAGGAAGAGACTTCAGCGGAATATGTTTTAATTGGTGTTGTTCAATAAGAAGCCATCTTGCCACACACTTTTCCCCGTGTAGCCAGCACCATATTGAGCAAAACTGAGCTGCAAGATAATAGCTTCTAAAGTCAGGAAGATTTAACCCTCCTTTGGAGTATGGAGCAGGCTCCATACTCCAAAGGAGGGTTAAATGGGTGATGGGGGGTTTACCTTTCCAAAGAAAGCTATGTAGAGATTTATTTAGGTCATCAAAGAAAGATTTGGGTATTTTAAATGGGATGCATTGGAAAAGATATAAGAATTTGGGAAGCATACACATCTTAATTAAATTAACTCTGCCAATTAGTGATAGCGGGAGGTCCCTCCAGTTTTGTAAATCTATTTTAACTTGGTTTAAGAGATTTATATAATTTACTTTAAAGGTTTTTTTCTACAGAGGTTTGAATTTCTATGCCCGAGTATTTAAGTCCACTAGGGCGCCATTGCAGAGGTCTGGTTAAGTTCTTGATGTAGTCGTCCTGTATATTTAAGGGCAGGACTTCACTTTTTGTAAAGTTTAGCTTATAGCCAGAAACTGCACTATACTGTTGAAAACATTGTAAGAGGGGGGGGCAGGGAGTTTGCAGGGTCAGTCACAAAGGCTAATTTATGTTCATTCGTTCCAAATCTGATACCAGTAATTGTGTTGTTAGAGCGGATGGCAATAGCCAGAGGCTCTATGGCTATCAGGAACAACAATGGAGAGCAGGGGCAGCCCTGACTGACCCCCCTGGATAGAGAAGATATATCCGATAATACCCCATTTGTTAAAATCTGTGCTTTCGGACCGTTAAACAATGTTTGATGAAGCGAATAAATTTAGTTCCAAAGTTCATTGCTTCAAGAGTTTGAAAGAGGAAGCTGGGTTCAATCCTGTCGAACGCCTTTTCCGCGTCCATTGACAGTATTAGCATGGGATCCTTTTGTGAGCGGGCTGTTTCAATTATATGAAAAAGTCTACGCACATTGTCCGATCCGTATCGATTTTTAACAAAGCCTGTCTGATCAGCATTAGGGATTACACATTCCATTCTTGAAGCAATTAATTTTGATATAATTTTGTAGTCCGAGTTCAGAAGACTGAGAGGGCGATAAGAAGAACATTTTTGACAATCCTTTCCCGATTTTGGTAGCAGTATTATCGTAGCCAATTCCAAAGAGCTAGGGAGAGTCTTATTAGTCAGTGCATCGTTGAGCATGTTTGTTAAAGGGGTTATAAGCTTATCAGAAAAGGTTTTAAAAAATTCAATTGGAAAGTCATCTGGCCCAGGGGCTTTATTATTCTGTAGGGATTTCATAGCATCCAGAACCTCTTTTTCGGATATATTAGCATCCAGGTAGTTTTTATCACCAGGGTCTAATTTAGGCAAGGTTAATGAGCTTAAGAATGTTTTTGCTTTAGTGTTCTCAATTCCATGTTCCGTTTTATATATTGTCTCGTAGAATAATTTAAATTCGCAATTGATATCATGTGGGGTAAAAAGGGATCTTCTATCGTCTGTGATAATAGAATGTATAGTTTTTTCAGTTTCTTCCCTTTTAATTTGCCAAGCTAGTAGCTTGCTGGTTTTATCGCCGAATTCGTAGTAATGATAGTTGGTCCTAGCTAGATCAGCCTCAGCTTTATTAGTACATAAGTTATCATATTGTATTCGTTTGAGAGATAGGGTATTGAGCACCATTTCGCTTTTAGTTTGGGTGTGTTCATGTTCCAGGTCTCTAATTTCGTTTTCTAAATTTGCAAGAGTTTTCCTTTTTTCTCTGATCTTGTAGGAGCTATATGATAGGATCTGGCCTCTCATATATGCTTTTAAAGCCAAAAGCATGAGATTCAAGGTCTTTCAGCATGTAGGATTTAAACCTCCAAGTAAGGGGTTTCGATTGTGCTGCGTCAATCTCCCAGGTCATTTTCATAGGATTGTGATCGGACAATGTAGCTGGTAGATAAGCGCAATCAGTGATCCTGGCAGTCATATTATGGGGTATTAGAAACATGTCAATTCTGGAATACAACTTGATTTGAAAAGAATGAAAAGTCTTTAGCCTTTGGATTAAGCTGCCGCCAAATATCGCACAGTCCCAAATCCCTCATCCCCCTGAGCAGAACTGAGGCAGCCTTAGAGCGATTGAGAGATCTTGGTGTGGATTGGTCTAAATTAGGGTCCAAAACCAAATTGAAATCGCCACCAACCAAACAGGGTCCCTCAGCAATTGCAAGTTTTAATACAAGGTCATTAAAAAAGGTAGGGTCGTCGTGGTTGGGGCCGTAAATGCTAACAAGTGTAACCCTATTGGAATTCAATTCTACTATCAGATTTTAACCTTAAATAGAAAAATAGATCTAAAATAGATATTTTCTTTGACTAAACTGAGTTAAAATGACATCATTGAGCAGTCAGTGAGGGACACCCTGCATGCTTTTCTGTGTGTGTGTGTGTGTGTGTGTGTGTGTGTGCATGTGTGCCTGCGTGCCTGCGTGTGTGAGAGAGAGACAGGAGCCAGTGCTGACGTGACTAATGCTTGGATCAGCTCCCATTCAAACTTACAAAGCTGAACTGGAAACACACATATTATCCTCCTGCACTCATTATATTAGCTGAAACTGTGCCTACTGGCACTGTGTGTGTGTGTGTGTGTGTGTGTGTGTGTGTGTGTGTGTGTGTGTGTGTGTGTGTGTGTGTGTGTGTGTGTGTGTGTGTGTGTGTGTGTGTGTGTCACAGGTTAACTGGAGTACACTGAGGCAGAAGTTCACCAGTGAGTTCAGACAGAGGTCACTCTCTCTTGTTGTCTAATTCCTCCTCTCGGTCTTTGTTTTCTTTCTTTCTTTCTTTCTTTCTTTCTTGTCTCAGTATTTCTTTAATTCTTTATTTCTGTCTGTCTGTCTCTCTCTTTCTTTTGCTGCTCCTGTCTCAGTATCTCTATCATTCTTGACCTGACTACCTCTCTCAGTGTTAATGGATTTTTAACAACATTCATTGTCTGCTGACTGCTTGTTTTTTTAAGTTGTGGTCCTTAAGATTTGTGTAAGGTTGTTTCTAGCAGCAGCTTTGGCGGTCAGATGTAATTGCAGGCAAACCTCTGGGACTTCATCTCCCAGAGTTCCTTTTAAAAACGAACAGTGTTGACTGTATGTTGGTGGTAGATTGGCAGCTTTCACCTGCTCCAGTCCACACTGATAAAAGTCTAAGATGAGCTAATACATCCATGAAGATTAGAGCCGTGTGGGGACAGACCGAGCCTATCTGTCTGTGTCCCACCTGAGCTCATAGACTGGCCACAGTCGATGGCAGAGGTTGACATGATGTGTCAACCACACCAACCGATCAGCTCGGTCCTCTTGTTGGTGTGGGAGTTTAGTTTTTAGTTTATTTTTCTTTGGACTCAAAGTTCTTTCTCTGTGTGTTGGTCCGTCATAGTCAGTCAGCAGTAATGAAATGTAGGCGCCCGATTAACATAAGTTTCCAATTTCCGAGTACAATGGAACGCAGCATAATCGGCAGTGACAAGCTCCACCTTGGCAGACCACGGGTCAGATGGGGAGACCAGCCGCAGCTGACTGACGTAAAAAGCGGCACTAACTGTGCTCCGCATTTGAATTTAGGGCAGGAAAGTCGCCCCAGACACTCAGATTGTATTTCTTGGCAAAGCAGCAAATACAAGTGCTGTCATTAGTGGGTCATATACTCAATCAACACTGTTTAACTCACTCTTTGATAGATAGGAACTTAACAGACAATTTACTAGATAACAGTCTTACGGACTACAACTTTAAACCACAACAACTCAGGTAGGTTTGTTTGTGTGTGTGTGTGTGTGTGTGTGTGCCCTCTCTGCCAAAGTACAGCTAGAGGAAGTGTCTCCAGGGTTCAGCCATAGGTCACTTGCAAAGCAACTCCGCCCATCCACACACACACACACACACACACACACACACACACACACACACACACACACACACACACACACACACAGTTTATTGGCCTACATAATGTGATACATATGTGGTGCTGATATTTAGTATTTTAAATTGGACCATTTTTGTGACTATACTGTGTGTGTGTGTGTGTGTGTGTGTGTGTGTGTGTGTCCCACCATAGATGCATTGCTTTCGCTCTCTCCCTGTCTGTGTGAATGTGTGTGTGGTTGCAGCAGTCAGTGTGTACAAACAGAAGCCGTTCTTCAAAGTGAGACGAGGTGTCATAAATCGTGTGTGTCGACAGCAGGCAGCTTCCAGCTGCCCCTCCCCGTCTGAGGCTGAAGCCGAGCCACCAACACATGAGATCCAGAACAACACCCCCACAGAGTCCCACACGTACCTGCAAACAGGCTCCGACCACACCCACTGCTTCCATTGTGCACAACTAGGACTTGCAAAAGAGCAAAAACTACTGTGATGACAACAACAGCAAGACAGGCAAGCATGGCAAGGCCTCAGATCACAGAGAGGCATCTCCAATAGGGGGCAGTGCTGTTCTGAAGGGGAGAGAACAGGGCCCGTGACCAGAAGGTCGCCGGTTCAATCCCCGGCCACCAGGATAAGCCTGGGTGGAGGGAGTGAAAGCGTAGCACTTGCCTCTGACTGTGGTTGTTCTGGGAAACTTCCGGTGTGAATGTGTACACCTGTAACTGTCTCAGAGAAACTTTAAGTGGCTTTTTATGATGCAGATAATGAATTGAATTGCTCAGATGTGTTGGAGCCTTTTGAAACAGAACACAAATCTAAATCATAAATCATATCTCTGAAATGTAGCGTAGGAACTGTCTGTCCGCTCCTGAGGCTTGGTTGTCTCTTTCAAAAAGGCCTCTTATGTTTTCCGTCATTATTATTACCATCACTACTATTATTATTGTTATTATTTTATGTTTATCTTTTTGTTTGTCTGTTTTTATTTGAATATTTATTGTTGCCCTCTACTTTTGTGCATACGCACATTCACACAAATGTATCCACCCCCCCAACCACTCATACCCTCTCCACCAAGTACAATCAAATTATACACAAGCATAATGTTGCATAATAGTTATGATGATTAATATTTTATGATTATTACTTTTACTATTGTTATTATCTAACTACAGTCTGCATTACCAACAGTCACCTGAGCTAAACAGTTCACATCACCTGCACAACTCATTCACAGCAACACAACTCTTAACACACGTCTCAAAACAGGCTCAAAACACTCAGAACAATCCTCACTGAGACACACACACACACACACACACACACACACACACACACACACACACACACACACACACACACACACACACACACACACACACACACACACACACACACACCGTCATTCAGAACACACTGAGGGTAAAAACACTAGCATCAAACACCAATACAGAAATTACAAACTTTCTCATCTTTACAGTTTGAACAATTTGAGTAACTTGACACTACTCAATAGTTTATATAAGGAAAATATATAGATGTTATAATTTACAAATTTTGAAGAAGGAATGAAAATCAGCTGTTTTCTTCAATATAGTATTTTGTCTCTAGTAATTTATGGAATTACTGGAGAAAAAGTTTTCTTCATCACATTGGATGTCTGCATCATCTCTAAATACAAATGGATGTGGTGTTTCCATTGCTTTCACCTCCATTACTTTCTGAAAAACAGTAAGAACACAGTTTTATTATCGTAAAGATATAGTGTTTTTACATTTTTTTTTATGGCTGTGTACATAACCTCAGACATCTTACCTGGACATATTGGTATCTTTGCTCTTTTACCTGTTTCTCTCAAACGGTACAGTGTAGAATTGTTTCATTCTTATTTGATGTTTGTATACAAAAAAAGGCTTTCTGAGCTTTCTCTGTATAAATACCGTATATATGTTCACTAACTAGTCTAAAACAGGACACCTGCTGTAAATCTACAGTGTTGTGCAGGTTGTGGTTAAAGTCATGGGATAAGTAGAGTTTAGAAAACTGTGTTCAAGCAATGAAAAACAAACTAGAGTCTGGTCTACATGAACTGCTGCTGTGTAGACTGGAGTTAGAGTTTTGCACATGTGACTCCAGCTGTGCCCACTGTCGTTTAAAAATCGAAAAAAAAAAACTGTAATTC
>NC_041351.1:29256400-29258900 GCF_004354835.1 Perca flavescens
TATTTTTCATTTATTTTAATCAACAGCTGTTTCTGAAGAAGAAAAATAACTCTCAATCTCTAATTTGCAAGTTGCACTTGTTGCCCAAAGCAAACTCAGGACTTTCCCCCTTTTGTATATTCATTTATAGACATCCCTTTCTTCTGGGTGTAAAACTGCATTTGAGATTTCACTCTCTGTTTTTTTGACCTGATGGCAGACATGACTAACATATAGTATTTACTTAGTGGTTTCAACACAGTCTGCTTGGAAGATATCAGAACCATAATTGGCAATGAATCAGCTGCAAAATGAAATGTAAATATAATTACAGAACTGCAGACAGGAATTCTACAATAGTTTTGAATTGTAGGCCCGCCCATGTGTATTAAAAGGGCTGTACTCGACATTCACAGCATGTTTATTTGCTATGTAAAGTTATAGTGGAGTAATGGTGTCCTGAGCAGAGAATGAAGTCACACACTCCCTCTGTGTGTGTTGTAATCTGAGCTTCTTTGTTCTTTGTTTTGATAGCCGGTCTGTCTGTTTTCCCAGTATTTTGATTACAGCACCTTTAAACACATACATAGTTAAAAATTCAATACTATGATTATGACATTTTACACTTGCAGTCAAAACCTCTTTTGCAGTGGACATGAGAAGAAAATAATAAAGACAGAAGGTGACAAATTTGATTTAGCTCTACATGGGAAAAAAGTGCTTTATCCATTTCTGCCCTATTGTGTGTCTTTTAGACACAAGGAGAGCTGGTTTGGTGTGAGGGAGGTGGTCTAATTAAACCATGATCTAAAACGTTTTCCTAACTTACATAAGTAAGGAAATATGATGTTTTTGCGTGGATGGTGCACCTTGTTACTGAGCAGCCCTGAATGCAGACTGCATTATCCACACAGGATATCTGCAGCATCAGAGGGGTTCAGGATCAGCAATGAAATCAAGATTCAGTGAGCCCTGCATTAAATGTCTGTCTGTCTGGCTGTGTGTGTGTGTGTGTGTGTGTGTGTGTGTGTGTGTGTGTGTGTGTGTGTGTGTGTGGCATGCAGTTATTGCAGGTTTCTGTGTGGTAAACATGATGTTTTCTGACATTTTTTTACACTCCAAGATACCGCTTTAGTTTGTCCTCTAAAGCGTCTAAAGTCATAAAAATTTCTTTGAGTACATCAAGATATTTAATGGAAAGAGTTTGATATTACAAATGTGTCTCTAAAAGTCTAAAACATGCACTTCACTACATAAATCCACTAAAGTTTCCCTGTTGATCTGCTTAATAGCATAATGTCATCACTATAACATACGATACATTATAGTACACTAAATATTGGTACATTTACTCAGAGAATCAAACCAAATCCCTTTATATTTGCATATTGCAAACTTATAAATCGCTTTATTTATTAGACCATTAGCAAAGTCCCACAGAATTTTCAACTTTCATTCATGCTGTCTGATATTTCAGCAACACTGGCAACCCACAAATCTTATAGCAGGTGAACAAAATCAGCCAAAATACAAATTCTTCCTAATTCTTAAATTTTACAGTCACATCTCCTTAATGATTAATGTTAATAGAATCAACGGCTTACAAAAACAATCCCACTTAAAGTCAGAACTCAGACCTTAACGTCCAAAAGAAATGTGTAAGCCCTGACAAAACAGAGAGGTAGATTTCAATATCATCTTGTTGGTAGCTTATTTGCAACTACAGTTTGTTTGAACTGAGTAGAAATTCATATGACATGAGAGTCGGAAGCAGGATGAGATAAAACTCCAGTGATAAGTATAAGTATGTAAATATGGAGATAGTTTATAACTTTGTGTTTATGAGTTTATCACTTGAAGTCTGGGCACGGATCTTGAGTGCGTTCACACAATCAACACTGCCAGTTGTCACACACACACACACACACACACACACACACACACACACACACACACACACACACACACACACACACACACACACACACACCTGCAGTGCTGGGCTGGCAGCCATGGAGCAGACTGCCAGTTTCACGCTCCACAAGGTTTTACCGGAACATTCTGCAGGGATCTGACGCCAACTGGCAGCGAGGTTAGGAAGGACAGGTGTGACAGTGTGTGTGGGTGGCTGCGTGTGAGACAGAGAGGCAGAGGATTTGTAATTGAGAACATGTGCATATTTTGTAAGGTTTGGTATGAGCTTATGAATGTGTCAGACAGAGAATGAGACACACACACACAACCACGACATATCGGCTCTGCTATTCTCTAAAAGAGATGCGCTACTCTTACAACACAGGGTTAGGAAACAGTAGAAAGCTTAACCGGTAAGTTAAAATTAATTAATTGATAAATTAATAGGCTAATTAAAAGCTTATTCTGTCTCTCTTTCAAAGTCGGTGCAGACTAATTTGAAGTACGAGTGCTGCTTGAAGGACAGAATTTTTGGCTGAGGTGACCAAAGTTACTGACAAAGGTGTCACAGCATTGCCCTGGAAAAGGGCCGAAAATAACTTTTCTC
>NC_041351.1:29263900-29268900 GCF_004354835.1 Perca flavescens
AGGTGGCGCCCTGCTGTCTTAACACACAAACACCCACACTTAAATGCACATACAGTACATGTGTATGGTAAGGAGAAGACACAGAGTTAGAAATACACATGCGCACACATAGACATATCCATACTGTACAGAGACACACCCAGAGGGAGACAGAACACACCTAGTTCATTTTAAACCTTGTTAATCTGTCTGACACACACACACACACACACACACACACACACACACACACACACAGAGTATGGATGAGAGAAAAAGACGGATGGGTGGATGCATGAATGGAGAACAAATGGATAAAATCAGGAGGAGAGAGGATAAGAAAGAAAGAAGAGAAGGAAGGAGACAAAAGACCTTATCTGACATGGAATCTGTAACATTGCTGACTTCATCTGTCTGTGACAGTCTTCGTTACATAAATATATAGCCCCAATGCTCAGTGATATTTATCACACAGCTGAAGAACAGCGTTGAGTTGAAAAGTTTAATGATTTGAAGGAAGAAGAGGTTTTTTTTTCTTTCTGTCACAGTCTGCATCACAAAAAAGCTATTTTGTAGATGAATGACTCCATTACCCTATGGAACAATCTTGAGAATGAAAAAACACAAAGTAAGGACGCCCCTCATGCCGATCCACAGAACTAGATCAGGACCAATCCAGGCATTTTTTGATTACAGTTTTTCTCAATCACATTTACTGAAACAAACAATTGTCAAAACTCTAAGTACAACCCTCACACCACTTGGTACATTCAGCACATCACTCTATGTGACCTGCAAAAGGTGATTACTCCATCAACATAATGCTGTAAATAAATCCATCAATGAATAAATCATTGGCATCAAAACAAAAGATTCCTTCATCATAGCTTAGACCAAGACAGTCAAAATGCAAAGACATCTTGTCAAATGACAGTGCACTCTGAAAGGGTGATAGTTACCCACTCTGTAATATTGTCCAGTTGATAACATTGTATATTTAGGCAGGTGAATAGTATTGATGTCAGCCATGGCACACCCTATACTTTCTCATTGTATGTACACACCAGCCAACCGCAAATACATAAAGAAAGCCTGTACAGAAAAAAAAAAAGATATACAACAGCAAAATGATCAGGAAATACTGTACAAAGTGTGCAAGAAAAAAGAAAATATGCAGCAAATGTATCAACGTCAAAGGTCATCCAATCTCTACTCTCTGTCTGGCCACAACATTTTATTGACGTCACTCCTGATATCCTCAGTGGTGTAGTCTACGTGATACGCAGGTATTACGATATATATATAAATAGGCCTAAAGTATGCAGTGCAAGTATATAAAAAAGGATAAATCATAGAATGAAAAACATTGTATTGTAAAACATGGTCAGGACAGCCATAGGTGAAAGTCTGATACTGGTAATACCTGCAGCTCAGTACAGGTACTGTTTAATGTGAATGCACCAAAGACACCTCTGCACAGATGATCAGTGACCTGATGTTACAGTGACACAGGGATAGTAATAACCAGGTAGTGTTCTATATCATATCCTGAATATGATTAAAACCAGGATAAGACAACAGGGACAAGTGTTCATGTAAAGGTAATAAAGTACAGACTGTGTTGATGACATGACACAGAACAGAAGTTGATTTAAAACGTTTAAATCATAAAATATAACCAAAGCATTATAATTGTTATAGGATATTATAATGAAAAGATAAGTCCTCTCAGGGGTGCCGGTGGACATCTCACCTAGGACACCAAAATGTCCAGAAAATGGTATGCTGTTAATATTATGTATTGATACAACATGCCAGTGTGTATACTGTGTATACACAGATACACTGTACCGCGGTAGATTTGCAAGACCAAAATAAAGATTGATCGATCAATTGTAATATCAAATAATAACTTATCGATTGCATTATTTTTGATCTAACCTTTAACTAACTGTATTCTTATCTTAAAGTTGAATTATTTTATCCTAGGGATAAAACAGGAGGAGAGAGCGAGAGACAGAGGAAAACATATGATGATAAAAGATGGTGGGAGGAAGGGACTGAGGCCCCGTCCACACGTACCAAAACAATCTTTTTTTTACCCGTCTTCCCTGGATTCGTTTCAAGAATAATTGCGTCCAAACGAATCCACTTGTAAATAACTCAATAAGCTACTTCATAGTCCAGGCCTATAGGCGGCGCTGTTTCTTCTACAGAAATTCACCAAAAACGGAGAAGAAGAGCATAGTCACTTCCACTTCCCATCATAACATGACTAGCTAGATTATAACGTTCTCTTAATACATCCGTGGACTATAATACCTTTCACCACTGCCGCCACAAGAAAACGTGTCTTTGTTTACATTGTATAATGTGCTGTTGGATTGCTTTTTATTTTGCATGATTGCAGCGCGCTAGTAGCGAGCTAACGTTAGCTAGCTCTAACATCGGCAGTCAAACAAACATCAATGATCCATGAATGATGTATTTTTAATAATCTATACGTTTTTCTTGCAGTAGCCTTTCTACAATAAGCTGTGGTAAAAGTTACTATAATCCGTTCAAGGAGTTTATAAGCAGACAGATTAGCTAGCTAGTTGATAAATTATCTACTTCCACTTTATAAACAGATAGCCATAGCAGCTAACGTTAACGTTACTTCGCTGCTGGAGCGGTCAGCTACTTTAGCGATGTTTAACGTTAGCTACATAACGTTAGCAATATATCTTGTGTAGAATCTAGAGGGAAGGGTCAGGAAGCAGAGACAGTATTTAGATGAAGTGAGCTGGTGTAACCACGGAGATGGGACATGCTCGCTTAGCTTCACCGCAGTTGTGTGCGTCAGCGGCCGTGGGGGAGGGTGTAAAAGAGGGGTGTGGCGATGACATCATCGATACGGATCCGTATTTACCATCCATACGAAGCCAAACGAGAGCCGTTTTTGGATTTTTTCACCCTGAGACCTGGTTTCAAAAAAGTGCGTTTTCAGGCAGTGCGTTTGCAGGATTCATCTGGACTGTCGGCCCAAACGATGCAAAACATGTGCGTTTGCACAAAAAAACGTTTCCGTGTGGATGGCCCCTGAAAAGGGGTTGTGGTAATAGGGAAGGCGTGAAGTAGGGGTGCAATAGAAAAGAAGGGATGGAAGTAGTGGGATGAGAGGTGAATGGTGAGTAAACGTGTCCCCATTAAATGGCTGGTAGTTAGAAGATCTGAGGCCTCTGGTGCTTATCACTACACCTCCAGCCTCCTGTCCTCTCCCTCTGCTCTTTAAAAGCGCCTCACATGTGTGAAGGGCGTAAAATCACTTCCTGGGTTGGACCGCTTTTGACCCCATCCTCTCGGTGGGAGGTGGGCCTGAAGGCCAGGCCTTTCACAGGGCTAAAAGGTGACTGCTGTCTCACTGAGACAGACACGGACAGATGAGAGGAGGAGGGGAAGGCTGTTGATGATTCCAGCTGGAAAACCAGTCAGAGAGGAAGACAGCGAGTTCAGAATTTAAAAGCAAAATTGGTGTATGGGGAAATTATGAAAAATATAGTATAGTCATTTAGAGTATATGAAATGTCGAACTACACAGCGGCCAATATATTGTCCATATCATAGAAACCTTATTTGGGGACAGTGATTCTAGAATGTTCTCAATTGTTTTATAGTTATTTTGACTGAAGTAGTAATTCAAATTACCAATTCTAATTTTGTCTATTCAAGCCCTATTTCTGAACTCCAACAACAGTGAATAGACACACACACACACACACACACACACACACACACACACACACACACACACACACCTCTACCCTGTGACCTGCAGTCAACCTCTGTCCTGCTAACCTGTATTTATTGGCCATTAAAGGCCAATAGTTCACTAAAACCCTGACAACTCTGATTTATAGGCAGATTCATCACACCATGTTACTACAGCACACACACTTACTGCCCAGTGCAGGTACACAAGACATGGATGGATGTGTGGATAGATGGATATTTACATGGAGGGATGACAGACAGATAAACAGCCACAGAGAATGTTTGTCACAATCACTTAGATGATATAATACATTTGATTTATCATGTACACATACACATGTATGTTAGCAAAAGTGTAGAAATCATTTGATGCCTGCCTTTTCCTTTAGCTGGGTACTGTTTGTGTGTGTGTGTGTGTGTGTGTGTGTGTGTGTGTGTGTGTGTGTGTGTGTGTGTATGTGTATGTATGTGTCAGCTCTAAGAGGTGAGCCATTAGCCAGGAGTCAGGTCGTCTGGTTACTTCTATTGTTATTGGCTTCCTGATGACCCTTAAGGAGGTGTGTGAGTGTGTGTGTGTGTGTGTGTGTTTACAGGCAGCTTTTTTCAACTAAATCTCTGACATTGTCAACTTTGGAAATTGAGCGGGGGCTAAACCAGACTCTGTCATGCTGGCTGCTGCTCTGCACTTGTGTACTGATATCGCAAAACAACTTTTCACCTCAACGAGAAAGATTGTCACGTTTTAATATTGAGAGATCTTGTGGGACGAGATTTCATCACACCTCTCGTGATTAGTTTAAAAAAATTCAAACAAGTCAGTGTTTTTTCTCCTATCCTAGAATTATATTCATATGGTGTAGCCAGACCTTACTCCACAGCGCCATGCACATAGCGCTGAGTGACATAAGTTACAGCAGAAAGAGCAGAGGAGAAATGATCATCTTTTTGGATTTTTCCAAAAGAGAAGGAAGGGTAAGAAGTTAGAAATTGCCTGTTGATCTATAATATGAAGTGCATTTCTCATCATCAGGATTGTTGGCGTTGTTTCATTTTATTTTACAAACCACATATTGCACAACATTACATTGGCTACAAAACAAACTAAAACAATAAAGAACTCATTCAATTTACTATCAAAACTCTGTGCACAAATGCACTTTCTGAAAGTCACAGTGAGAGAGAGAAGAAAGAAACACAGAGCGACAGACAGACAAATGTTGTACTAGTGAGCTGGCAGGATAAACACTGTTTGATGTCCGATATGACTG